>NW_026858987.1:0-142765 GCF_026571515.1 Ruditapes philippinarum
AGATGTCTGCACGTACCTAAGTAATCTAAGTCAACAGGAAGTATGTTTATTTGCTCTGGCAATCCGCTCGTGCCAAAACCTTAAGACGAGATACCCTGTGTTGGTTTATCTACATAGTCAAAACAGAACATATATCGTCAATGTTACTTGGAAAATATAAAAACAAGTGTAAGAATAAAATCTATGCTATATATACTGTTACAAAATGTTTTGACTAACTCATTTTATCATTTCTTCATCTCTTTTCAGAAAAGGAGCTTCAGTAAAACTACAGTGACAATGATGACAACGCTTCAATCACGACTTGACACCTGGCCCCGTGTTCACAAAGAAAACATCAGGATCAGGATCAGTTGATCCCGATTTTATTTTCATTGTTTTATCAAACTAAAACTGACCGTATTATGCTAGAATCAAATGGAACATATTCAAAATATATATAATTGCTTATTTGCAAAGAAACCATCCAATTATGGGATGAAATCAACAAATAAGAGAACAAATGCAGAAATAAACGGATCAAAATGAGGATCAATTTTTTGGATCAAGATCAAAATTTGGATCAACTGTAAAATACCTATTTCTTGTAAAAATAACAATATGTTCATTCTAAAATTTCATAAACGTGCTATTTCAAGTCCAGTTTTATCAAGTTAATACTGAAAATTCAATCTAAGAGAATAAATACTGAATATTTGAGCTTTTAAATTTGATCCTGATCTTGATCCTAGTCTTTAAATCTTTTTGAACACGGGGCCTGGTTCCTGGCATTACAGAAACATACACGAAAGAAAATTGCTCCAAGATAGTTTCATACAATCTTCAGATTCTTGGCTTAACCGGAAACGGACTAGCAAACTTGTGCATTGATTATACCATTTACTTTTTTCTTCAAGGGGAATTTACGTGTATAAAGATACCACAACCAAGGCTGCTGTCAAATATATTCCTGAGTTCCTTCAAAATATGTTTCGTGAATTATGGTCATACCGTAGAAACTTAAATCAAAATTCAGGGTGAAAACCTTTATTGATTAAAAAAATATCTTATTGAAATAATTTGAATTGTTTTATCCAATATGGGACATAAAGTATAAAGGGATAAAGCAACTACCGACTGGATAAACTGTCTTATGTTGGCGTCTAATTGACAGCCGATCTTTGATATAGTTTTTTAAAAAAATCATTCGCCATTTGCCTTATACTTTTCTTATTTACATTAATTACACGGGCAAAAATATACACGTTCACAACTATCAAAAAGACAAATTAGCGACTGTTTGGTGGAAAAGATAACGTAGCGCTAATCTCCAGTTTCTTGTCCTATTATATTTTGTCCTAGATCCAATGAAAACGGATGTTACATATGTACTGTATTATAAGAGTTATTATCATTTTATTTAATTAGATATGCATGGATAAATTTCTTTAGCAATTTAAGAGTAAAATGAATTGCAACAAGAATTATTAGACAAAAACTAAATTATCATTGGCATTATTTTTAAATCTGACAAAGCATATACTAATAGTCTTATAATTCCATGTATTGAAATTTTGTAATATAGTTTGATTTTTTTCTCTTTTTTATTGTTTTTTTTTCTCCTTAATTTCTGCACAAACGATTGCAGTGGTGACATCAAGGAACATTGCAAGGATGTTACAAAAGTAAATATTACTAATTTGTCCATGTTGTAGTTTGCTTTTTGTGATACATTTTTTTTAATTTGTATAATTGTACATAATTTAGATGTATATTAATTGTATTATTAGTTATAATGATTTTGCCATGTTACATCGCGTAGTGTCCGTGTTATACATTTACAACTATTTGTATAGGGCATATAACCCTTCAAAAACTCCTTAAAAGATCCTTTCATTCAAGGAAATACTGATCATCATTTATTTTGCTTAGATTTGTTTATCAGTAGATTTTTTAGGTGTGTTTGTATTCATTAAAGGTCCATATAGCTCCAAAGAGCTAATTTCTCAAAAAAATGTGCCGTCACTTTTGGCAATTAAAAGGTTTACTGTATTTTGCTTTTGTTTAATTACATTTATTTAGTACTTTGTATGAAAGGCAACAAAACTATAATAGTGTTTACATTTTGCTACCTTACAAGATGCAACCTATGTTTTTTTATGTTGTTTAACATCTAACATAGACTAGAGCACTGCTCTAAATCCATTTTATTATATATTATTGAACACATGTTTGACCTGTCTAAAGAATAAAAAAATATATTATTTCTATTTCTGAGGCATTATGTGCCTTTAAGATACAAATTTGTACATTATCCCATTTATTTTTGCAGAAAATTTTCTAGTAATTTTTGATGGTTTTGTTTAAAGGCCCATTAGGCTTCAGAAATGCTATCATTTTTATTTCTAAAAAACCTGTTTATTTATAAAGCATCTTAAACAGTTTCGGAACACATATTCAATTGCTTTATACATGCATGTTTGTTTGCATCTTTACTCAGGTAAAATTATGGTGAATAAGTTATACGTATGGAAGTCAAAATACTACTTTATTTACAATTTTCTTCTCGTAAGACATATAACCGCATGTTCCGTATCATTTTGTTTAAGTTTTAAAACATCTAAAATGCAATTATCCATTATTTAAACATAATTATTAAAGGCATATTTTACATTTCCAAAGAGTTAAAGAATTTGGATTTCTGAGGCATAATGTGCCTTTAAGTTGATTCAAGTTGATATATAGATGTATATATAAAGTTATTGAGTAATGTAATTTTGTCTTATTTTTTTTCAAATTATTATGTTTATATGCATACATTCAGGATTAGTTTCGATATGAATATACAGTAAATCAGCTTAGTTTTAAAGATCCTGTAACACATTATTTTTATGGTTTTATATACAAATTATGATGCTCAAATTAAGATTTATCGATATTGTAAGTTTCAAAAAACATTATTTATAAAGATATTACCGAATTTAATATTTCATGTAAATAAAGGGAGGTAATTATAATTTAGTTTTTTATAAATTCTAAGTCAATTTTTCCAATAAGAAATGAATGCATATAATTTAATGATTACCTTAAATATGTACAAATATTTGCAATACATATTTTACATATTCTTCCATGTTTGAAAATTGACAAATTTGCATAATTACATACATATATAATTCAATGAAGAGTGGTATGCAACCTCTAGGGGGCCTCCGTGGCCGAGTGGTTAAAGTCGCTGACTTGAGATCACAGGTCCCTCACCACTGTAGGTTCGATCCTCACTCGGGTCGAAATCTTTCATGTGAGGAAGCCATCCAGCTGGCTTACGGAAGGTCGGTGGTTCTACCCAGGTGCCCGCTCGTGCCTGAAATAATGCCCGGAGGGGCACCTGGGGTCTTCCTCCACCAATAAAGCTGGAAAAAATCGACGAAAAATCTCGGCGGGACGCTCTAGGATGGCCCGACTTGAGTGTACGGTCGCCCATATGGGCTTTCCGGCGGCGACCTTAAATAAACGCATTAAAAAAAATGCAATCTCAATTACAAAACATACAGGATCTTTCAGACTACATACATTCAGATAACACAATAAGGAAAGAATTACGTTTACAGTGATTGTAATTAAGCATTCTAGGCTCTACTTTAATGAATTTTTGGGGTTGTTGTTGTTGTTTTAAATTATAAAGATGACTTAATGAAATGTAAGCAATATTGCCATAACAAATGGTGTAATTTTCACTCGTTACTATGACGTCAAATGTGACAGCATTTCATCGTGCATGTTATTCAATACATAGAGAATATTGAACATTTACACAATCAAAATTTTAATGTTATCCACTGTCGAGCATAATATTCCTTTAGTCAACGAGTTCAGTAAATTTAGTATTGATTCAGTCAACGAGTTCAATAAATTTAG
Organism: Ruditapes philippinarum; assembly: GCF_026571515.1. Lineage (NCBI taxonomy): Eukaryota > Metazoa > Mollusca > Bivalvia > Venerida > Veneridae > Ruditapes > Ruditapes philippinarum. The sequence goes on from NW_026858987.1 coordinate 3,898, forward strand.
TATTGAATGAACACAAATATATAAAGAATGAACACAAATAAATAAAGAATATTCAAGTTTTGTTTCTATTAAAATACAGGATATATTTTCAGTGAACATAACTTTCCGAATGTTCTCAAAAAACACGTTCAACATATCATGTTCACATTAAACACATAAAAAATATCATGTTCACAAAATTCAAAATCAGTGAACATAACTTTCCGAATGTTCTCAAAAAACACGTTCAACATATCATGTTCACATTAAACACATAAAAAATATCATGTTCACAATAAACGCCTTAACTGAAAAATGAACACAATACAAGGTCAATACAGAAAAAAATGCATTTTTATTTCATCACAATTTCTCAATATTTCATTTATAAGTAAATAATATAGATTCTCTAAATATATTATCATATTTATCATATACCCAAAATAAGAACCTTTTACAGCGTAACGCTAGTTAACATTATTCGCTTTTTATGTTTTCTTGTATATAGAAACCAAAATGACGTCACGACACAGTTTTTATAATAATTTGTGATATCCTGTCATAATATGGCTTTATAGAGAATACATGATTGATGTTGCATTGGAGAAAGTTTATCCGGTGATCGAGAAAGTGTATCTTGGCGAGCTTTCAGAAGCTAAGATTGACTTTCTCGGCGAACTGGATAAAACTTCTCCATCCCGTTTCAATCATGTTTTCAGATTATTTAAACGTTGCATTCTTACTTATCTCCCTTCTCCGTGTATTTTTCATTGCCGCTCACTATGTAACGTCATCATAGCCTAACCATGTGACGTAATGATTTGATTCAGCCTGATTATACAGACAGTTACAGTTACTGTTGCAGAATTGTAGGGTAAATTACAATCATGTGCTTTGTCTTTTTATAAATTTTATGTATATATTTTGATAAATGCACTATTTGATATGCTGATGTTTGGAATGGTATTATTAATAATATAAAGTTGCAAAATGACTATTTTCATATTTTTTTCTTGATTTGTTTTGTAACAAGAATGACACTAATTTTGAATGTATGTAACAGATATGTAAGATGCAGCAGATAAATTTAAATTCATTGCCAATTGCAATACATTGTATTTTACTTTTTGCCACAACACGTACGCAGATGAAGGTATCTACAAGATACTTCTTGGGAATATATATTTTATTTAGGTTTATGCAGTAATTATTTTATCGCCATTTGTAAATAGTTTATTATTTTGTTTTTGTCTAGAACATAAGCTTTAGTTGATATCATGTATTAACATAAAACTTTATTATATCCTTTTAACAAAACGGTAAACAGGGCATTAGGACAGGGTGTGTCTAGTTTGTAATGATAAAAACTATTTGAAAAAAAAAAGTTCATGATATAATGATTTTATTATAAAAGTTAGCTGATAACGTTGAAAGATTTACAAAAGTTAATAAAAATGATAGTAAATAGGTATTCTTACATTTATACCTTACTTTTATGTATTAAGTGACTATTGAAAATATTATAAATAGATTTCAATATCTTATTTCAAATATTTGAAAATATTAGTATTATAATGTGCCTGCAATATGTAGGCATTATTTAGTGAAGGGAGATAACTTTGCAAATGTTCGTACTGTTGCTAAATGTGAATATACTGTCAGAACTGAGTTTAGCAATTAATAATATGTTTACAACATATTATTATAATTCTTGTATTAATGTTAACTATTTATATAATATCATAGTCCATATTTAAGAAAATAAAAGTGTGAAACTAAATTGAATTTTTTTGTTGTGATTTGTTTCTGTGTCATTGTTAGGTAACCTTCGGGTATAAAAGTCTTCAGCTGTACCTAGCCATCCAGTGTTAGACTCCATCTTCGGAAATACTCATTATGTGGTACTCCCAGTACTAGTTAATCCAGGAAGTAGATAGAACATACTATTGAACGTGTATTTGATCTTTCAAGATGTTAGGGTGGTCGCAATGTCAGACGCAAAATGCCAATACTGTAATTGTTGATTTATTATAAAGGTACAATGTATGTACCAGAACATTTAGGACAGACCTTATGATTAATGTTCATAAACGAAAAAGTCAACTGTAGTATAAAAGTCTAAAAAGCTCGAAATAAATTTCACAACAAAAGCTGGCCGATTAACAAAAATATCTAGCTATATGAATCTAACAATCAGGTTGGCCTCATTATGTCTGGTTCACTGCCTACATTTACTACGGAATATATATCAGAACCACACAAACAAGCTCGCAGTACAATGAAGTACTTTGATATGGCCGAATTATGAAATTATTTAGAAAAAGTTTTCGTATAAAAAAGTGATCGATTAATAAAAATACCAAGAAATCATAAAGTACTTACATATATGTTTTACATTAATAACTTGTCAGTAGTCAATTAAGGTAGACCATGGGTAATGCATTACCTCAACTTTGAAGAGTATTCAAATAGGCTAGAATCGCTTGTAAACTACATTGAAATTGAGGGGCGTGGGTTCAAACCCCAGAACGGACAACTTTTTTTTTTCTTTCTTTTTTTCTTTTTAACATTATTTATGTATCTCTCTGATCCCTTATGGAAGAAAAAAAGTTTGATTTAAATTATATAATTATTTTAGGTATTTTTTTTGCTAAATAATGCCAAAATTTATAGCAAATATGATACCAGCTATTTTCAAAGTTCGATAAAATAAAAACTACACGGTAAAAGTATTTTATATTTCGCATGATCAACTAATATACCTTTGAGAAAATTTAGGCAAACTTTGAAAACAGACCCTCATTTCGATAAATTTTAGGGATATTTTGAATAAGGCATTTTGATAGGGAAATGGTAAAATTAGTGTTAAAAGTGGGTGGGTAGGGTAACATTTTTATACATATTAAGAACATTTTGTTTAGAAATAAACATTTTGCTTGTGTAATGTGTTACCTGAATGTTATTATTTGTTTCTTAACAATGAGCAATAGAAAAACATTTTTTATAATGATGATATTACAGATTATTTACAGTTTCCTCATTTCTGAAAATAAGCCCTTCTAATGGCAAAGTCTTAGTTCAGAAATATATCCATAACTCATAAACCACACAGTAATTTTTATTTAAATTTTGCGTACAGGTGACCTTGAAGACATATAACTGTCCTATGTTGTCAATTTTACAGTTCCTTATGGTGCCCATTACCCATGGTCTACCTTAATAAAAGTACTTAGAAATCAGAATCAAAACAAACAAGCTCGCAGAACAATAAAGTATTATGATAAAAACGTCAAAAGGGCTGAATTATGAAAGGACCTATAGAGATAGGTTAAGCAAAAGAAAACATGTCGCAATACTTGCGTCTATAAATGTAACATAATCTGACCCATTGTGAGTAAAGTGATACTTCACAGGTGTTTCCTTGAAATGATTTCCCCAGAAAGAAAGCTCTTGAGAACAATCAGAAAAAAAATGTAATACAAATATTTATAACCAAAACCCTAGATGACCTGGTTTCTATATCTCTGTCATCAGTTTGCAAACATTCCTCATAGTTGGCACCATTGAGAAATCTGCCCTGTAATTCTAGCAATTTATCTGCCAGTCAAAAAACGTAATTTTACTGAATTAACATGCAAGAGAATTACAACACTGACGTATCGTCTGCTTAGGATACTGATAGTTATGGTGTGTCGTGATTTCGCTTCTTTGCCTCCAAAATACTAAAACACGAATGGACGACAAAGTTGGCTTTGTCGTCTCTTTGTGTTTTTTTCTTTTTCTGATTTTCGGGCCAAAAAGGCGAAAATACGACGAAAGAAGGACGACAATTTGACACGTAAAATATATTTCATCTGTTGTATTTTCGTAACAAAATGTCGTTAAATAAAGTCTTTATCCTTATTACAAATCAGATTTAGATATCAATTATCATCTTTACAATCACGGCTTGGCAATAGCGGCCTTTGATTGTTGATCTTGCTTGAACTGCAAATACTGCGGGATTTTTGGTTGTTGTTGCTGTTCGAGTTGCCAAGGGAAACCCAGAGTTCAGAGAAGGACGAACTATCTCGTATTCTATTTTCAGTCATTTACGAAAACATAATGTATATGTTTTCTTTACAATGCAAAGAATGATTATCAATATTTTTTCAAAAAATTTCCGTGCAAAAACAGAACACAATAAATACTACGAGGTATCATAGAGCCATGATTGGTATAATATATATTGTGGTATTAATTAAAATCAGTGGTATCTTAGAACCTTTGGTTGATTTAGAACCCGTGGTATCGTAAAATCATTGGATTCATCATACCTGTTGTTTCATAAAACTCATGGTATCATTGAACCAGAGGTGGCATATAACCGGTTATATCATAGAACCCGTGGAATTAAGAATGTATTATATTATAGAACCCATTGTATACTAGAACCTGTAGTATAATAAGAATCAAGTATACGTTACATGCGTTCCTAAATAAACTTGTAAAATAAAGAACATTGTTTATTTATAAATCCATAAAAAAAACGTCAACAGGTATCAAAAAATATAAACAGCCATAAATTTGACATAAGAAGCATTTGTCATCCCAATTCTCTCTCTTCTAATGTTGCACTAAGCATTCGCGCGATGATTTTTTCCTTCGTGCCGGAACAATATAGGGAGACTTTTTAAAGAGACTTATTCAAGCACATGTTGTCCCTAAATATTAAATATTTTCCAGTATATATACCTACATCTTTTACAAACGCATCACTATCTTGTTCAGTACATATCAGCATAAAATACTGTTCTATTTTAGTGTTTATATACTAGATCTAGAAATGTTTATTAATTTATTTAAATCTATACAAATACATAACTAATGTCAATTAGATAATAATTCAATTACCTCCCTTTATTCACGTATGTTTTTTTTATATTTGCAATTTTATACAACATTATTCATTATGTATTCATTATGTGTGGTTATTGATATATAACATGAATTAATTTTGAACATAATGCCATAATTTGAAGATATAAAACATAGATAATTTCCATGTTATTTTTAAGCTTAATAACATATACTGTTTCTAAATTATTATCTCCCTTTTTACCATTTTAAAATGTGATTAAAATTCTAAAATTCTATACTTTCACAGAATTAAATCTTATTTTCATACTTGTTGAATTCATTTTACTAGCCTAGTTCTCTATGAAAATGTATATCTTTTGATGCATTTAATTAATGTAATTCTTTTAAAAAATTGTATATGCTATTTAAAATGATTACGTCTATATATACATAATAGACGTTTTATTTTATTATATTACTATAACGTTTCTTTTACGCGTGAAATGTTGCGTCTATTAACTTAGACGTTTATTTTGTACGTTTACGCCATTTTCTTTGTTATTTATCAACTGATGAAGCTAATTAGGCGAAACATGTATTGATATTTAAAATTGTGTTGGTTTTTTATCTGTTTGTCTTATGTCATCAGTATTAGACCTCTCAAAGTAATAGAACATTTTCCGTGCAATAGTGCACGATTTTTCCGTATCTGGGTTTTAATTCACAGACTTAAACATATATAAGCAGCATGCCTCCAGATTCATGTTAATTTTCGTGGAAATTTTTTAAATGTTTTAAAAAGTAATTTACTGTCATGTCAACAAAAATGCAAACGGCACTCTTTTAAACCTAAATACAAAAAAAAAATAGTTCGAAACATACATGCAAAAAAGTAGCCACTACTATATGCATAGTCACACATTAGATGTATGGTGATAAATACTGTAAAATCAGTCATTAACTGCATATGACATGTTAATTATTTCATGAATTGTGACATGGTGGATATTATTTTTTTTCATTTTTCTGGAAATTTTAGCACATTTTTCACTGGTTGATTTTCTAGAGGCTTTAAACTGTGATAAAATAAAGGAAAATTAAACATCTACATATATTATGTATAGTTTAAAACATCTATCTGTGACATACTTATGTGCAAGTATGTTTGCAAGAGTTATCTGCTCTTTTTTATAATTTATACTAGATCGATAAGTACTACCGTTAGACAATTTCTATATTTGTAGCTTGTGTTGTCGTTTATTATTTTAAACATTTTCTCCACGGACAACGCATTTAAGCGATTCTATGGCAAATTAATGACAACATATGAAAATGATCATATGTACTCAAACCACGCTAAAATGACTTTTTAAAGTCCCAGCATGTGTTTCTGTTTTAATCCTTTATATTTTGGGGTTGAAGCGCAAATATATCCGTAAATGTTAAAAGAAACTTAGACGCCGACAGAACCACCGAGTAGTATTAATCAAGTCATGTGACTTATACAAACCCTGGAAGTAACAATATCAGAAATTATGGATATTGTATGATTTAAACAAGTCTAAGTCATTCATTTGACATGTTAATAAACGTTTAAAGAGTTCACTGTGACAACTAAATCCAGGTGGATCAAGTTAGGAAACGCCCATTTAATTCTTTATACGGAGAAAAGTTTTGTTCTTGTGACTGTCTATACTTTATTCATTTTCAGGAAACTTACATAATAATGTCCGAACAAAGGCAAATTTTGCCTGTGTCTCCCTTTAAAGTCTTCAGTTTGACACACATCTGTAAAGTTATCAAGGATCTCATATCACGATTTCTTGGCCAGTTTTTACATTCATGCTTTTCTGCCATCCTCAACTTTACAGCTTTACAGGTTCTATAGGCCACATGAACAATCAGAAACTTTTCGCATTTTTATGCAGAACTTGAATTTGAAAGAGAGTCGATGCGCGAAGTAAATCCTCTGTGTTATCCGTACAAATGTTTAGTTTTTAAGAATAAATGAAGTCAAGTATGTTATCAAACTTTAAACTTTAATTATCTTGCAGATGAACAACGCCGTCGTAACATAACAGAAACATAGCATCAAAATACTGAGAAACGGAAGCAATAACTACTTTATGGCAGCGGAAGGATTCGTCCTGTACTATGTCCTAAACATCGCTATGTCTTCCGGCTCTAAAACATCGAAAACCTGCATGGATACCTTCAAGCGCAGTGGTTCTACTGGAGACCCCATATAGAAACAATCGCGAATCCATTGTTCTTTTTCTTTATGGAATATATTAGATTACGCGGCTAGCATTTACTAAGATTACTTGTCTTAAAAGTTGCCATACTTTATGAAAGTTCTTGCTCGATACCAACGAAAGAAGCTTAAACAACGGGTGTGGCACCGTTATATGTCGCAACGCCGCTAAATGTCGCACTTGACGCTAAATGTCGCACCATTGCCGCTAAATGTCGCAACCGCCGCTAAATGTCGCAAAATCGTCTACCGTTAAATGTCGCAACTGTGACGCTAAATGTCGCACGAATTTACCTTACCGTTAAATGTCGCAGCACTACCGTTAAATGTCGCAAGATGTAAATTCATGTTAAAATCATGATTTAAAGTAGTATTATATTACTTTTTAACGCTATCATAGTCATTTTTATTGTAGTTGCAATTACACAAAAGTGTATTTGCTTTAATTGTTTTCTTTTATGAACCTAAATCTCGAGGTTTTGAGCTGCTATAAAATGTAATCTTGACGCTAGAAAGCGTGTTCCAGAAAGATACAATTGATATTTAATTCTCAATAGAAAAGTATTTTTCCTTTGTCTCCCTTTTCATTTATTACCCTGATTGACAACATCTTAAAGGTATTATGACATTGTCGCCATCAGAATTCGTTTTAAATAATTTCATTTATTGATAACCTATTTTTCTTGCCAATACTAACAGTAATACAGTCATACACGGGCGATTTATCAAACCGAGCCTGCAACATTTTCGATTTTGACGTTTTGGACTTTCTTTATGGGTTCTTTTTCTCTGTTTTATCCATGACTGATGTTCCTCAACACACCTCTGAACAGCTTATGCATTTAAGGAAAAATATAGAACTCAAATCAACTGACCCCTAATCTGAAGGACGAAGACCACGTTATCATCCTATCAAATACAAGAGGGCCATGATGGCCCTGAGGTCGCTCACCTGTATATAGCATCCACCCTGTCCACGGCAGGGCCAATTTTAACCCAAGGGCTTTTATTTGAACAAACTTGGTAGACACCCATACGGAGATGTTTCATGCTAACCATCTAAGCTCTAACTCATTGGGTTTTTTAAAAAAAGATTTTTTAAGTTTTTACTATGCACATATAGTTAAAAACAATGACACCCCTGGGGCGGGGTCAGTTTTGACCCCAGGGCCTTTATTTGAACAATCTTTGTAGACACTTACTAGAAGATGTTTAATGCTTTATATCGAAACTCTAGCTATTTGGGTTTTTTTAAAAGAAGATTTTTAAGTTTTTGCTATACACATATAAGGAAAATCAATGACCCCCACGTGGGGCCAATTTTGACCCCAGGGCTTTTATTTGAACAAACTTTGTAGACACTTACAAGAAGATGTTTCATGCTTAATATCTAAACTCTAGCTTTTTGGTTTTTTTCAAAGAAGATTTTTTAAGTTTTTGTTATAGACATATTAGGAAAATCAATGACCCACGGGGCGGGGCCAACTTTGACCCCAGGGCTTTTATTTGAACAAACTTGGTAGACACCCATTAGAACATGTTTATGCTAAATATCTTAGCTCTAGCCTTTTGAGTTCTTTAGCAGAGGATTTTTTAAGCTTTTACTATATGCATGTAGGGAAAATAATGACCCCCTGGGGCGGGGCCAATTTTGACCCCGGGGCTTTTATTTGAACAAACTTGGTAGACACTCATTAGAAGATGTTTCATGCTAAATATCTTAGCTCTAGCTCTTTGGGTTCTTTAAAATAAGTTTTTTAAAGTTTTTACTATATGCATAAAGGGAAAATCAATGACTCCCTGGGGCGGGGCCAATTTTGACCCCAGGACTTGAACAAACTTGGTAGACACTTACTAGAAGATTTTTCATGCCAGATATCTAAGCTCTAGCTCTTAGGGTTTTTTAAAAGAAGATATTTAAAGTTTTTCTTTCGGTTGCCATGGCAACCAGAGTTCTGCATAGAATTAAATTCTTTGAACAATTTTTAAAGGTGACCACAAAAGAAACATTCCTGTTAAGTTTGGATGAAATTGGCTTAGTGGTTTATGAGGAGATGTCATTTAAAGTAAAAGTTGACGGTCGGACGGACGGACAACGGACGGACGCGGACGAAAAGCGATCACAAAAACTCACCCTGTCACTTTGTGACAGGTGAGCTGATAAAAACATCAGAAAAAGGGCTGTATAAGCAAATGTATAAAAATCTATTATTTGCATCCTTGACATTGAATCACTGATTCAATCAAAAGGAAGAATATCATGCAAGTTATCTTTCTACCAAATATGGAATACATTTGTCAATAAATAAAGAATGTATGTGCAAAAGTACAAAAATCTATTTATAGCACTTGTGACCTTGACCCACTGATCCCTACCTCAATCAAAAGACAATTACCATGCAAGTTATCTTCCTACCAAAATATGAAATATATTTGTCAATAAATAAAGGCTGTGAAAATGTAAAATTCTATTTTTAGAACTGGTGACCTTGACCCAACTTAACACTAACTCCATCCAAAGGAGGAAACCTTAACTTTATATTCCTACCAAATATAAAATACGTCTGTCAATAGTATAATGTTAAAACACCTGTAAAATCTATTTTCGACATTGGTGACTTTGACCTTGACCCACATGACCCCTATCTAAACCCATAGGAAGAGGACCTCCCTTTGAATGTTTGTATTAAACATGAAATACATTAACTTAAAAATAAAGGCTTAATGAGCTAAAATGTTTCAAAAAATTTTCACACCAGTGGCCTTGACCTAAGAGACCCCTTACTCCACAAAAATAAGAGGACAATTATAAGTATCCACCTACAAAATATGGAAGATATCATTAAATAAATTAAATTTTAGATAAATTCAACTTACCGGAATAGGTTCACCATACAAGGCCCTATTTCCAAAGTGAAAACAGGGAAATATCTGGGAAAATGGATGGCACAGTTATAAACCTTGTCAATATCATGTTCTTTCTATTAATAAGTAAGTGTGGAAATTATGAAGCCATTAATATAGACAGAACTTAACATAAATCCAATTTGCCGGTTAAGGTTAACGATATTCATCTTCAAACTGTTTGAAAGGGCAATAACTTGGTTAAAATGGAAACCATAATTATGTAACTTGCCTGTATCAATACTTTATATTGATAAGTAAATTGCAAATTACGAAGCCATTTGCACGGGTAGAACTTAAGAAAAAACCAGCTTGCCGTTTTAGCTTAACCGCGTACGGACAGATAGACAGACGGAAGGACGGTTGAATTACTATATGCCCGACTGCCAGCTTTTCAGCTAAGTTCAGCGTCCTAGAGGTAGAAGTGGTTTTTTTTATAATCATACATGTCCTTTTGCATGGCTTTACTGTATTTTAAATTGTTTCCATATTTGTAAAATATGTCACTAACTTTAAGCTTCTTGACTGCCGACATTAGGCTGTTAGATTGACAACTTAAGGTTGAAAGACTGATATCGATAGACTGTTAGAATATCTGGCTGCCGCCTCAAAATGCTAGGCTGCCGACGTTAGGCTTCTAGGGCGTTAGGCAAACTCCTAAGGCCCAGGTCGTCAGCAACTTAGGCTTCTTCTTCCGACTGCGAGGCAATTTGCCCCCTCAGTCTACTAGGTCATCATTCTGCCATCTCAGGCAGCAAGGTCGTTAGGCTGTCTCTTCTGCCAATTTTACAGACATGATTATACAAAACTATTTACAGAACAATGCCAATTTTGCAGTTTCATACAAAAGATAGACAATTGTATAATTATCAATATGTACTTGTATAAGATCAGCTAAAAATCGAACGCAAAACAATAAAGATGACAAATTGTAGCGCAGTTCCATATATAATAAAATCACTCGCTTTCAAACAGACATAATTCGTCTTGAGTAAGTAGATTTAATTGATATAATAGAACAATAAAACTTGAGTTAAACATAAAATTACATCTTGCGACATTTAACGGTAGTGTTGCGACATTTAACGGTAAGGCAAATTCGTGCGACATTTAGCGGTACAGTTGCGACATTTAACGGTAGACGATTTTGCGACATTTAGCGGCGGTTGCGACATTTAGCGGCAATGGTGCGACATTTAGCGTCAAGTGCGACATTTAGCGGCGTTGCGACATATAACGGCGCCACAACGGGTACTAAAAGTTGTGAAAAATTGAGGCGAACTCGGGGGTATATGCACAAACTGGTACTGCTTATATATAAACAAAATCTTGATACGAGTATGTATATATCTCTCTATACATATCTACATCTCTGATAAGTGGCACAATTGACCGAATTCACGCATGTTTAGTTTGGCATTCACACCTGTCTCCAGATTCATGCAAACTTTTGATAAAATTTTCAAAATGTATTTTAAAAGTAAAATATTGTGAATTGATCAATAATGTAATTTGACCGTTGCAAATTGCGCTTAGAACGACACTTACAATACATGTAAATTAACAAAAAGAGGTCATTAATCGCACATAACATGTAAAGTATTAATTGAATCTGGAACATTTTAACTTTTTTAAATCTTAAAAAAATTATCACAGTCATGTTTGATTATCAATATTTAAACTCCTCTTGAGGCATGCAGCTTTAACAACAACCATTGATCCCTTGATCATTATAAGAAAAGGGAAAACAAAAGTGCGAACATAATAGTGCCACGCTTAATTCCCAGGAAATACTTTTCAATTCAATGATTTAGCAATGCCTTATCTGTGTCTCGTGCACATGTATTCGAAAAATTCGTTGGTTGATGCTCAATTAAGGTAAAAAACATGATAAACATTTACCTACCGGCTTTTTTGTTAAAAGCGGTCTAGTAAATCACTTACCGACCGGTTAACAGGTCTGCAAATAGATACCGACCGGTTATTGTTCTATTGTTCTCTATACAATAGAAAATATGTGAAGTCGAGAAACTTGTGCATTACAGTACACAATATGCACCGTAAAAGAACGCTGAATTGTGTGTGTGTGTGGGGGGGGGGGGAGAAATGACCACTTTGAATAGGAAAAAGGGTCAAAGGGTCGATATATATATTTAAAGATTAATCGAAATAAATTAGCGCATACGGCTGTAAGGACCCTCATAACTTATATTACAGATAATTTGTGAGAAAAACGAACTGGCTACTGTTCTTGCGTTGAAGTTTTGTGTTTCGCCGATATTAATGAGTATAACAACGCACATTAAGCCTTTCTTTAAAGTTTGCTTTTCGGTATACCTTACACATTTGCCGAACTATATAGCTTCATAAGATACTAGTTTTCGGTATTTATTTCCACAACTATGTCTGAATTTGCACAATCCTGCATTATTTTAACAATTCTGCATTATGGGATATATACGACGTTTCCCAAAATGTTACTTTCAGTGAGAGTATAGTTCATCTTAAGTATAAACCGTTTTTCTCATTTTTTCCCAGTTATTTTTACATTACAATTTGGATTTTGTAAAAATAAAAAAAAACAACAACAACAACAAAACCCCACTTACATTACGGTGTAACTACATGTATTACTAATATTTATTCATAGAACCCCGTCTTTTACTTTCCTTTGAAAAAATCGTATATTTTAATTATATAAGAAATAGCCTGATGATCTATTTACCATGGAATTTATTATATATAAAGATAAAGTGTTCCGTTTTTATAATTAGAAAACATTTTTATCTTCCTCAGTATTTGTTTATATTATTAATATGTTATGTATTCATATATCAAAATAATGATCTTACCTTTCCCTATTCGACAAGTTCTGTTTTCATTTTCTGTGACTCAACTCAACAAGTACATTACCTGACCTTTTTACATAATGAAACCCCACGAAAATCACGAGAATATTCAAATACCTGATTTGTGAACGAATGAATTACAAGAGCGTAGCGGGTGGTATCTTTGCATGGCTTTGGAATGCTTTCTTAAACATAATTAAGTACATAAATAATATGTTTCTTGTTAGTAATATTAATAAATGCTGAGTTAAAAACTAATGTATTGATAGAATAACAAAAGAGCATGTAGGTAAGACAGTTACCGCACTCGGAATAGGTCTGCATAGTATTTACAGACCCGGTGGCCTTTTAAAAACCTCGATCGCTACGCTCTCTCGGTCTTCAAATCGCCACCAGGGTCTGTAAATACTATGCAGACCTATTCCTCGTACGGTACTATTACGTACTATTTCTATATTTGACACCAAGTACTGTGAATCCTTGCGACACAGTTACGGCTATCACATACAAAACAGCTACAATTAACCCATGCGACACAGATTTTGTTAACCGTTGTAACACAGTTGCGATTGAATTATGTAACACAGATATGGTGAACGGCTGCCACACAATTATTGTTAACCGCTGCAACACAGTTACGGTTAACTGCAACAACACAGTATGAAGGATTGGCCAGTTCAGCGTCAGAACAGAGAATTGTATACATTTTATACTAGACAAGTGTCAGTGTATCGTCCAGTGTAAAAATAGTTAGTACAATAACAGTATAGAACCAGCATCAGTATGAATCGGTTCTTTGTTTGTTTGTTTGTTTGTTTCATTTTACGCCTTTTCCCAACAGTATTTCAGTCATATAGGCGGGTAGTTTCCTAACCATCGTTTCTGGAGAGTTACACCAGTACTAGACTACCTTCCTCCGCGCTTAACTACCAAAGCATTTCCGGGGATCGAACCCACGCCAGAGAGGTAACTGAATCAGTTCTGCGTCAGTATGAATGATTGAAAAGTACAACGTCAGTATGATAAGCCAGTATAATTAGTCAGTCCTACGTTAGTATGAAAGATTAGTCAGTCACGAGTATCCATGATTTTTCAGTTATGAGTCAGTATGAATGATTATTCAGTCAAGTGTCAGTATGAATGATAAGGAAGTTTGGCGATAGTATGAATGATAACTCAGTCAACCGCTAGTATCAATAATTTGCCAGTCTTGCGTTACCATGGATGATAAGTCAGTCCAGCATCAGTATAAATGATTATTCCGTCAAGTGTCAGTATGAATAGTTATTCCGTACAGTGTCAGGCTCTTGCTTCAGTACGAACGATTAGTCAGTCTTGCGTCAGTATAGATAATTATTCCGTCCTGTGTCAGTATAAATAATTTGTCAGTCCAGCGCCAGTATAAACGATTATTCAGTCTATCGTTAGTATGAATGATTAGTCAGTCTAGGCTCGGTATTAATAAATATTCTGTCCATCGTTATTATGAATGATTATTATGTCCATTGTTATTATGAATGATTATTCAGTCATGCGTCAGTATGAATGATTAGTCAGTCTAGCTTCGGTATGAATACATGTTCTGTCCATCGTGAATATGAATGATTATTATGTCCATTGTTATTATGAATGATTATTCAGTCATGCGTCAGTATGAATGATTTGTCAGTCTGGCGTTAGTATGAATGATAAGTGAATCAACCGCCGGTATCAACGATTTGTCAGTCCTGCGTCGGTTTGAATAATTAGTCAGTCAAGTGTTAGAATGAATGATGATTCCGTCAAGTGTAAGTATGAATGAATAGACCGTCCCGTTTCAGTACGAACGAATATACAGTCTTGCGTTAGTATGGATATTTATACCGTCCTCTGTCGGTATAAATAATTAGTCAGTTATGCGTCGGTATGAATGATTATTCAGTCCATAGTTTGTATGAATAATTATTCAGTCCAGCGTCAGTATGAATGATAAGTCAGTCTTATGCGTCCTTGAATTATTAGTCAGTCCTGTGTCTGCATGAATTATTAGTGAGTCCTGCGTCGGTATGAATGATAAGTCAGTTTGACTTCAGTATGAATGACTTTTCAGTCCAGTTTTAGAGGCTCGTATAATATAATTTCATTCAACTTGATCAATAAATTCAGTATTGAACCTATAATCTATATCTGTCACAAAGAAGTCATGACGTCCGAATGATAATGCGCAAGAAATGATTTTCACCACGCTCAAGATGTATTTATCCGCCCAGCGCAATGAAGTTAATACGTTTGTTTCTAAGTTTTTCATTTGTTTGTTTGTTTGTTAAACACAAAGATATACTATGCTCAATTTTGATATTTGAAAATATTGATAATTGCTACACAGTCTCTTTGTAAACATAAAATTAACAGGTTTCGACTTCATACAATGTAGATATATTATGTTTACAATTCTAAACACTATTGGTGGTCACAATATAAATATATAGTGTCATTAAAAAAACTGGCAGTTTTTTAAAGAAAAGACCAACTTTACTTGACCCGATATTCTGAATGACGCTTCTCATACATAGTTTATTGATTCTTTTATTCAAATTAAACATATTCAGTGAGAATTTTATAGATTTCAAAAAATTTCTGTGATTAAATTCTTTCACTAAAAGATGAGCATACTATATCTTTAAGATATGTTCAAACAATAAGGCGTTCAGTTCTTATCATTGAACGCACACTTAAATATATTGATATATAGTGTATTTTTTTAAGAAAGTGTATTTATTAAAAGTTTTATATTAATTTAGTTTATAATAAATAAAGTTTATTTCAAACAACTTCACAGTATATTAATACAACAATATCAATAAACAATGTACAAAATGCAGGCATGGATTGTAGAAAAAGGATTGCATCCGAAAGCTGAGCTAATCAAGGCCTTATAAAATTGGCTGTTAAAATTGCTGTGTTATCATTTTTTTCCTTATATTTTTTTCGCTCGATTAAAAGCTGTTATTTCATAATAATGTATAAATAGAAGCATATTAATTTTATTATTTATATTTTAGTTTCTTGAATCATTACTCCATTTTTGTTATATTCTTTAATTCTTACTCCTGCTAACCCTGCATCCGGGAGTATAATTGTGATAATTGTCCGTATAATTTTAACTTTCATGTAAGTTAGCTGTGTACACGGTAGGGAATCATGTGACTTTTACGGTTACGCGTACAGACAATATGGCGGCCTAGAAACCTCGCTTCACATGTGTTTTTAAGGTAATTCTTTATTATATCCCTTTTACTTACATACGAGACCTGTTGCAGCCTACGCAGAATAAAGAATTGTTGCCGCCTATACCTTAGTTTCCACTCCTGTGCTCATAGCTTTTACAAACACTCAAAAATTCAACAGAAATTTTCAATGTGAACAATTATATTTCGGGTAACATTCACGCAAAATTTGTAATTTATATGAATTTGATTAAACTACGTCGAGTTAGCAATGAGAAAATGTTCATAGAATTTCTTTATTTGAAAATGTAAATATTAGGCATGTTAAATGTTGACTGGTCATTTTCTATTCAAAAACATGAGAGAAAAATGATTTGGGTAACTCCCACGCATACTTTTATTGTTGATAACTCCCACGCAATATTTTATGTGCAGGCAATATCTATGCAGGTTATAGCCTAGATATTGATTGAACAAAATCATGATTAATGCATTTAGCCTTTAACGTTCAAAGAATTTTGAATAATATTAAAAATACCGCCCAAAGGTCTTGGATAGAATAAAGCCCCTATGGATAGCAGAATACATACTCACGTGAATATATTAAATGAAGTTTCGATATAGATATATATATATAATCGCAGAAATTAAAATAAAAGTCTCAAATATAAGAAGGAGGTCGATTTCAGTATAAGTACAATTACAGTTGTCATTTTTCATAGTTTGCAGATATGGGCGGTTCCAGTTCGGGTATTGTTTGTGGATAATGTTGGGCAACATTTGTCTTAATGACCACATAAACTGGCTACTCGGCCCAGGACTTTGTAAATGTTGTGGCAAATCGAAACGTGACAGGTATGGAATTTTATGTTATTCGTTATATTAAGATTTTAAAGACATTCAAGTCATTTTATCACTTAGTCTTTTATGAAACCAACTGTTTTCAAATTAGTGTCTGTATTTAACATTATTATGTTGTGAGTGTTTTTTTTAATCTAAAGCATAAAAGAAAACAACCAAAAGTATATTAGAATGGGTCTTTTATTTTACAAACTAGGTAATAAAATCAAGAGGACTTATGTTTGAATGTCATCTTAATATCAGCAGTAAACCCGTAACGTTTCCGATTTGCTGGGCTATAAAATGTTTTACCACAACATTTATAAGGTCCTGTGCCGTGTAGACTGTTCATGTGGTCAATATTTGAGACCTATCTGCGAATGAAATGTTTCCCACATTTATCAAAAACAATATCCGAGATGGAACCTTCCATATCTGCAAAATATGAAAAATAACAACTGTAATTTTACTAATAAAAACAGAAATACAAAACCTCCTTCTAATGTTTTAGACTTTTGTATCAAAACGCGACCTAATTGAATGTTTTGGGTTTGGTAGGCCTTACGCGAAGTTATTGATGTCCTTGGCAATTTATGATTTTACAAGCCATGCCTTTTTGAAATGTATTTATCATATTATTGTAACCTATAAGCAGATGAAGTGTTGTTCGCCCCATATAATTTACGCCCCAAGACGATTCGTCAATTAAGCTGTATTAATTTTATATCTTAGTGATAGTAAAATTAAATGTGAATTAGTTTGAAAAATACATTAAATCCATTGCATTTTCAAAATAAATATTGATTAAACTGTTTTTGGTTAAGTTTAGTGTTTAATTTTAAGTTAAATTGCCGTGAATATATAGGGAATAATAAGTTTATTTTATATTCTAGATCCTGGTCCTGGCTGAAATTTAAAGTATTACAGCTGAAGCTTCTGTACCATAAATTTAACATGGAAAGGACTGTTCTTGGGAAAATGCTGACGTAACTGATGGGAGCAGTTTTTCTTACCAATCATAGGTCAGATTTAACCCTTTCCCCCATGAGCATATTGTGAAAAATGGCCATTTTCACTGAAAAGCCTCCTCTTATAAGTTCAAACTGCTATGAAACTATGAAAAATGCTTCAATACTAATCAAACTTGGCACAAATATTGACTGGACCATTGCTTTTGTTACGACATGCTCAGTCTTAAATTTCCTGTTACCATGGCAACGAGGGGTAAAGGGCTAACAAAAAATGATGAAAAACTTTTGAATCACCCAAAATCTAGTTTTTACATGTTAACATGTGGTCTTTTACCTAATTTTAGTTAAAAATTGTTGTTTTGTAACATTTATAATTTTTTAAGTTTACCCTTTCACCCATGAGCATATTGTGAAAAATTGCCATTTTCACTGAAAAGCCTCCTCTTTCAAGTTAAATTTCATGTTACCATGGCAACGAGGGGACATCTCAAAACTGCCAAAAATCACTATTTTGCCTCGATTTTTTCCATCAAAATTTACTTCAAAGTGCTGCAACTTCTCAAGGGATTGAGATAGAGTCAAAGGCTTTTCAGCGTTGGTTACACCTTACCTCATGATCGACCTGGGGTCATTTAAAGCCTCTCACAAGTCCAAAATTGTCTTTGCGATGAGGGGGACTCCGCCCCCTCCAACCCCCCCCCCTAACAGAAGGGGGCACATCACCCTTCTGGCAACCCCCTGAAGTATCTTTTGGACAGGGGGCGGCGCCGAAAAAGTGCTCACTTTTTTATAACAACTTTTCTGAAACGAAAACATGTGTTTGGGGAAAAATAGGACATTTTCTCACTATTTCAGGCCTAAAAAAGGTGGTAGGGGGTCGAAAGTGCGTTGTTTCGCGTATATATGAGGTTAAGGGTTAAGTAGCTTCTTTTAAAAAAGTTCTTGTTGTTTTTTTACATAATTTACTGTCAATATGAAACTTCAGCTGTATCTTAATTTCTATATGCTGTTTTATTATGTAAATCTTAGAAGATAAGCATTTTAAGATAAAACAAATCACTAAGTTGATTAATTATATATAATTTGAGATTGACCAAGTCAATTTTAACATGTAACTTCTTATTTTATTTGCAGAAGCAGTAGAAGTATTCAAACACCATCATGACACACTTTAGACATACCAAGAGAGCTCTAGAAGAAGAACTAGTGGTAGATTGGAACAGATTGTAGCTTAATTGTTAAACTAAAAGGACTTCTTAAATCGTTTGAATTTTAGCTATACTTGAACTGTAGTTTTGAAATAAAATAGCTGAAATATTTAATAGTGTCTTGAATTTTTTTTGTTAAACTCTGTTACGTACAGTACTTTGCTTTATATTTATATTAAAGTATGTTGAAATGACATTGAAACTTCAACGTTGTGCCAACGTTGAACTTCAACGTTTTTTAAACTTTCAAATTCGAACATAAATCTAACGTTATTTCAACGTTGAAATCTGATCATACTTCAACGTTGTTCACCGTTGATGTGCCTGCTGGGTTACTATCAAGGACCTATTTGCGGTATTTTTAATATTATTCAAAATTCTATGAAAGTTTGATGCTAAATGCATCAATCATGATTTTTTTTAATCAATATATAGGCTATAACCTGCATAGATATTGCCTGCACATAAAATATTGCGTGGGAGTTATCAACAATAAAAGTATGCGTGGGAGTTACTAAAATCATTTTTCTCTCGTGTAATGGAATAGAAAATGACCTGTCAACATTTAACATGCCTAATATTTACATTTTCAAATAAAGAAATTCTATGAACATTTTCTCTTTGCTAACTCGACGTAGTTTAATTAAATTCATAAAAAATACAAATTTTGCGTGAATGTTACCCGAAATATAATTGTTTACATTGGAAATTTCTGTTGAATTTTTGAGTGTTTGTAAAATCTATGAGCACAGGGGTGGAAAATAAGGTATAGGCGGCAACAATTCTTTATTCTGCGTAGGCTGCAACAGGTCTCGCATGTAAGTAAAAGGGATATAATAAAGAATTACCTGAAAAACACATATGAAGCGAGGTTTTTAGGCCGCCATATTGTCTGTACGCGTAACCGTAAAAGTCACGTGATTCCCTACCGTGTATAGACTTTCTGTATTTATATAGCTTTTACTGATTTTACTTGTTAATGTTTAATCGATGATAACTGGCGATATTTTAATTACCGTTTCATAGCACGGTTTGACTATAGTTAAATTTGCATTCACACGCTTTCCTGGAATTACTTATTTCTACGGAAGTAGCCGACTTCTAATTTTTCTGGATCAGCGATGAGGAGACAACTAACATTTAGAGATTTATAGTCACGGAGAATTAACGCCTGGTCTGAGGATCGGTTCCTACTTCAAGATAAATGACGTCAGGTCTTTTTTAATGAGCAGGTCAGTATTAAAACATGTCTAATTTTCTCTTGTATTATAGTATAATAATAGGCATAAATATTTCATTAATGCAGTTTATTGGAAGGGAGACAAGCCTGGCCTGTCCCAATGTCATATTTATACCAGTTTTCTCCCTTCACAAGTCAGATGTCTTCTGAAGGTTATTAAACTTTTGTTTTAAGTTAATTCCTTCATAAAGTTTAGTTTTAAAACTTAATGTTTAACATTGTTTATGTATACAGTACACGTAATATTTCAAAGTTTTGAGATGATTTTATGAAAGCAATAATTTATATTTTACTCTTTTACCATCCGAAGCACAGTCATGTTTTTTTTAAAGATCAAAATGACTGCAAGTTAAAATTTGATGCAACGATGAACAAAAGCCGCTGTTCCAACGAATGAATTCTTCAAAATTTAATTTAATCAAGCTGAAAGTATTTGTACACTTAAAGGCCCATTATGCTTCAGGAATGTTTTTTTCCCCCTTTTTAAATGTTGGTCTTAATTTTATGATATCCAAATACTTATACATTGGCCAATTACCTAAACCATCTTATTCATCTTTGCTTTTTAGCAACAAGTACAGTTGTAGTGAATAAGTATTCTGTATGGAAGTCAAAATACTACTGTGTTTACATTTTGCTACCTTTAGGACACATTATTTAACATCTATCGCTTATTTCTTTAGGTGGCAAGCATCTAACATTCTCTTAAACCATTACCTAAACATAATAAAATTCATATTTGCCATTTAAGAAGTGAAAATTTATTTATTTTCGAGGCATGGCGTGTCTTTAATATGAAAATACTTAAACAAGCTGTATCCTGTCGGCTGCTTAAAAGTCACGTGTTAATCACGTGACTACAACATGATAGACTCACCTACGATGTAGGCGACGTAGTTTAAATTTATTTAGTTAATTCAAGCATGAGTATAATCAATATTGTTTCTCGAATGCATGATGTATTTGAGGTATACTATGAGAAACCCTGGAGATATTTGAGGTTTCTTTACTGTTTCTGTTTTATATATGAATAACCCTTCTTGTAACTTTCAAATATGAAGTCAAAAATATAGTATCGCCAAATGTGATTTTGATATGTATATGTATAAGTATGAAACTCCTGACTTTAGGAGTTATGTATATATTAGTATAATAATCCACGGCTTATTGTTCAAATGTTTTGTTGTTGTTTTTTTTTTTTTTTTTTTTTTGTTTGTTTGGGTTTTACGTCACATCGACACAGAATATGTCATATCGCGACGTTCCAGCTTTACTGGTAGAGGAAGACCTCAGGTGTCCTTCCGTGAATTGTTTCAGGCACGAACGGGCACCTGATTAGAACCACCGACGTTCCGTAAGCTAGCTAGATAGCTTCCTCACATGAAAGAATCCAAAGTCCATATCGGGATTCGAACCCACAGCGGTGAGGGACAAATGTCAAATGTTTTTTTAATTAATCATTCAGGCATATCGGCCTGACGCATTTGAACTTCAACCGTGCATTATTCTAAAGCAATGCACCCAAAAAGATATCTATAGATCTCCTAAAAAGTTCAGTAACATATTTCTGTTAACATTCCTAGACCATTTGGTGGCCACATGCTTAAGAGTGTCATACATTTCCCATTAAGTTTTTAGCAGTCTAAAAATGCATCCTTTTATAAGATTTATGTTGTTTAAATCTTGGTGATAAATCTTTATTGTTAAAGAAGTTAAGTCTGAAGATAAGGGCAAACAAAAGATATTTTAAATTGTTTCAGAACCAGCTGTCAGCTTGATCATGGATATTTAAGATTTTTTGTTTCTTTTTATTTCTTTGAGACTTCAATGTTTATTTGTTGAAATACGTTTAAGATGAGTCCTTAAATTCAAGTGTGTATTTATTGGTAAAGTCACCATATATTGGACTTTACAAATGTTTCAATCTTTAAAATAAAAAATACACATATTCGTCTTGATATCTGAGGTATGAATTTTATATTATACTTTGATCCATAGATTTTGTCAAGCTTTGGTTTCTCAGAAACTTGTTAACAACATGCTCTCAAGATTGAATTTATCAATCGTAAACGTGACTATGTTTGACTAAACATCGCATACAGATCGGGAAGGCAAACCTTTTTAATTATTTTTGTTGTGAAAATGACCCAGTATAAAGCAATCCCGGAATCTGCTGATTTATCCTTTTGCTTGATTGGCAATTCTTTGGGCTAAACTTATAGTGTAATTGCGGAAGCAAAATAGTTTTCATTCTTTTAATGCATGAACTACTTAGTACAGGTAAATGCACAATTTGTTCTGAATTGTTTGGAAGAATTTAATTACATGCATGTAACTTCAGTAAAATGAAAAGCATTGTTCCATGCATGGTTTTGATTTTCACTTACTATATAAAGATATGGACCGTATACATTATCTGGTGATAAAAAGAAGATTTTATTAAGAATGTATTTTATATTTTCGCATTAACTTGTTAATTTTTCCTGGTTGTTAAACACTTTGAAATAAACTGAATCTAAAGTTTATGACATAAGAAGAATATAATAAAACACAATTCATTGAAAAACGTTTTACCATTAATTGTAACATGTTTTAGATTTCATTTCAAGATTTCTTTTATATTTCATTCTCATACGAGTAATTTTAACTTTATATTGGTCTTTACCTGTGTTAAGATCTTTAAAATAAGAAAGGAAATTACACAATCATATTATTATTGATATTTTAGATATATTGGAAGAGTATAACCTTTTTCTCTGTCAGAAAGGGGCAGTAACTCCTGAACTACTTAATCTAAAGAGACCATGCAATAAAGCACAACGCTTGTCTCAGTATTTGATTTTTGGACCGAGTTCAGATTGTACCGAGTCTCGGCAACACAAAATGAAAAGCAAAGTAACATACTTATTTCCCATAATTTGTTAGATCTTCCGATCAAAGTTTTCAAAATCATTATTAGCTTTGAGAAAATCACACAGTTACATAGTAAGGGAACTAATTAAAATGAATTATTACAAGTATAATCATCATATACTCTCCCTTTAAACATCACTTGTATCTAGTTGTCGTACAAATTGCTCATTTTTATCTAGTGAAGGAAACAAAATATGTAGAAAAGGAAATGAATGATTGAAACACTTTTATTGACTTTAAAAACACTGATTATAGTGATACATACTTTTAAATACATCCGGACATCTTTCATGTTTCGTATATGTTAATACATGCATGTATAAATGTTCATATTTTGTATGTTTTAAGTTTCCTTTAAAGGCACATTTTGCTTCAGAAATTAATAATGTCTTAATTCTTTAGAAAGGTCAGATATGTGTTTGATAATATTTTGATAATGAATTTAGAGAATCTAAGATGTGTAAAAGCTTCAGAAAGTAGCAAGGAATGCGCAATGCTGTGTTATGTGTTGTAAAGGTAGTAAAATGAAACCAAAGTAGTATTTTGACTTCCATACAAAATAGTAACTCACTATAATACCTATTTCCAAAGACCAAAGACACCAAAAATTAAAAGAAGTTTTGAGAAATATAAATGATATCATTTCAGGAGCTTAATGGGCCATTAATTGTGATTCTTATTTTTTATAAGAACAAACATATTTTAGAACTGTATGTGGCACCGTTATATGTCGCAATGCCGCTTAATTTCGCACTAATCGCTTAATGTCGCACCATTACCGCTAAATGTCTCAACCGCCGCTATATGTCGCAATAACGTCTGCCTTCAAACGTCGCAATGGTAACGTTAAATATCGCACGATTTTCCTTTATCGTTAAATGTTGCAACACTACCGTTAATGTCGCAAAATTTTAATTCATGTTAAACAAGCGGCTGGTATGTTAATATTACCGTAATGTCATAATGTATGTAGTCTTGGAACAAACTATCTATCATGTAGGAAATAATTTGCTGCAGTATTTAAATTAATTGGTTTAAACGCAGTCATCTTAGTCGGTATTATAAATTGATGACCACAATTTATGTCAAAAAGCCCCTTGTTGATTAAACACATTTGTATACGTTTTTTGTCTCCCACCTTTTAGAGGAAAAAGAGGGATATAAAAAATTCTCCGTCGGTCTGTACGGTCCTTAATTAAGCCATTCATCAAGGGATTTAAAAATAACATGCTCACCAACTTAGGACGAAACTTACGAAACAACCATGCCTCCACGGTGGTCCCACTTGGCGATCAAAAGTCAACATGTCTGATGGAGGGTACATTTCGTGTCGGGCTTATAACCTTTTTGTCCATCAAGGTATTTGAAATAACCTTGCAAAAAATGCTCACTATCTAAGACAATGTGCTTGCGAGATTATGGTCACAGTCAACATTGTTTAATGGGGAGTATATTTCCTTTTTCAGTCCATAACGTTTTCATCCATGAATGGATGTGAAATAATATGACACACATATTTATATATTTTAATTGAAAAAAAAAAACACCGTCCGAATTGTAAGGCACTCGGGCGGAGATCGCCTGGGTCTCGCACGTACATCGCCCGATATGGTCGAGCAAGAACGTCTACGCGGATAAGTATTAAGGAAAATGCAAACTACAGTTGTTGCATTATTTGCTTGATCTTCATCTCGTCTCTATCAACTACCTTCTTTACTGGCATATTGACCACTGACTGGTTTTCAAAAGAACAGTCTTTACCGCCCGGCGCCAACGCGGCGTCCACCCGATCCATTTATAAATCGCAAATATGCTGTCTGGACATCGGGCGGCCACCGCCCGGTCTTTGAATGCTGTCTTTAATATCAATTTTGCATAAAATCGACCGGCGGCAGTTACATTCATGACCATGCAAGTTATAAGATTTAAAACCGCCCGGGGTTCTCGGAATCGTCAAAGCCACCAATGTTTTCAAAATCGTTAAATCGGGCGGCAGTCGTTTTATTTGAGACCTAGGCATTAAGTATCAAACATAATATCATTTGCTTCTACCTTCTTTGGTTTACTATTGTTTTTCATCTTGCAACAAGCCATGTAATATTGATGTGCGTTTAGAATGCAGTCATCTTTCACACAGCTAAATTCAATCGCATTTTTTGGCGGTTTTAGCACATACAAATTCAATGAAAACTTACAGTGTCCCGGTAGGGTCATCGCAAAACAATAACGAAATCGGTTAAGAGAAATAACGATAGTACAAAGTCGAAGGTAGGATGATGAAAAGTCAAAAGTACAGTGGTGAAAAGTCGAAATAGCGAAGCCACAATGCATGCTAAAAACTCGAAATGAGTTCGTATTGTCAACATCGTACTTTCAATCTCTCACTATCGTGGTTTTGTTATTTCAAAACATGGATCCATTATTTTTCTAATCATTATATTTCGGACTATTTACTTATTTTTTATTGCAAAAACGTGACTTACATTAGTCACATACATTTTATATTTACTAAAATGTATTGTTAGTTAAATATACACTAAGTACATAAGACTGTGATTTGTCTCGTTAGTTAATGAAACCGCCTCCTTTTGAAAATTCCACCGGCTTAAAATTACAATCATTATTAATAGCTTTGGTAAGCCATTCGAATAATTTAAGCAATGGTCGGGGAGTAGATATGTAATTGAATTAATTTTAGATGTAATAAATTTTAGCTTTTGTTTTACTATAAAATATATGAGGAACTGTCGTGGCAAAATGGTTAAGATCACTCTGTTTTTGCTCATAAGTGATCTCGTCGCAGACATTTTGATTGCATCATAACTAGTCATTTTGGTAAGAACAAAGTACAAATGATCCGCGTCACGACAAAACCAACATAGTGCGTTTGCGACCAGCATGGATCCAGACCAGCCTGCGCATCCGCTCAGTCTGATCAGGATCCATGCTGTTCGCTTACAGACCCTATAACAAGTAGAGAACTGATAGAGAACAGCATGGATCCTGATCAGACTGCGCGGATGCGCAGGCTGGTCTGGATCCATGCTTATTGCAAACCCATTATGTTGATTTTGTCATGGCGCGGTTCAAATGTACTTTTGGTAAGAAAAAGGCAACATTTTTTCAAACGTTCACACTTTACGTGTTCGATTCTAACATATTTTCTTTATAAAGTAAAATTCTTTCATAAAATGAAGCCTGTTGATATTGGATTTGTTTTCGAAAGAGAGAAATTAATGGTGCAATAAAATCCTGTACATGTATTCAGTTTCTGATAGTTTGGTGTCTGTCGTTGAAATCAATCCACAATTTGCAGTAAAAGTAGTTCATAGGGGTGTCCTCCAGAATCTAAAATCTGACTGAGTCTGTACACTGATAATCATATTGTAAAAACATCAGCCCGTCAGTCCAAATCGTGCTCTTTCCAAAAAAATACGATACGGGTGACGCCAGGGGAGGATGCTCGTAGAGTTACAACTTCCCCCCTTATTACAGTTACACTAAGTGGTGGGAGCCTTAGCCTCCGGTAGGTCATTGCGGAATCGGAAGATACTGATTCGATTGTAAGTTTCTTACATAAAGATTCCAAATTGAATGTTTTCTATTAATTAAGATATTAAATCAGAATCAGGTTATATATATCAAAAGAGTCCTTGCAACACAATCAACACAAACACTGGGGAAAACTGAGTCGTATTTATACTGTACTCTTTATCAAAGTTTGTGTAATAAAATGATAATTAATAAAAATGTAATCTATGTTGTTAATACTTGCAATTTCATTTTTTGCACGCGATTCATGTACTAAGATACATTTATAGTGTTATAACTTACACTTTTCTTGTACATGTATTCAGTTTCTGAACAAAGTATACCTAATGAAGACTTTTGAGTTGAAAAATTGTATATTTTTCAATTAAAATAATGACATTTTTAAATTGAAACTTGAGTTGATTTCTATATTCAAACTTAAATACTTTTCTAAAAATAGTCAATAATCAATTTGTCTTGAATGATCAAGAAAAGATTGCAATTTGAAAAAGGTAAATTGTCAAATTTGACCACTATGTTGGAAATGTTATAGCACGGCTCTTACATAACATAATTATGAAAAAATTGATTTGTACTACAAGTGTTATCATCATCGTAAATGGGAGAAAACAAAGAGTGAAAATCTCAATACAAATACTTTAAAATCTTGACAATGTTCCTTGGTAACACACAATGTTTTGTGGTGACATATTTTACAAACTTATGAAGATCGTTGAGTAAGAACTGTCCTGAAAAATATTTGAATGATTTGTATCTAGTTGTATCTAGTTGTTTCTTTTTCTATGTACTTTTGTTACCCTTAACTCGCTGTACCCGTGCTCCCCGGATCACATGGCACATCAGCTTGTCGGTCACTATGTATTTTATAATTTTCTCTAAAGATGATGGATGGTTTTGTCCAGATTAAGCCTGTTTTTTTAAACACTACCCTTTTTCAACTCTGAATTTTCAATTAATATATATCCACTACATGTATTTTGTCATATTATAGTACCATTCCTGTGCATGTGATTTTCAACACAGAAAACTAAAACCAGTTTTACTCTAGGCCTATAAGGCCCATAAAGCAGCAAACTGATTATTTTTGTCTTTTTTTAAAGTTCTTTTTTATTATTATTATGTGTCCTGTTACACATTGGCCATAGTTGAGCTGTCTTTTTCTCAATTGACATTAGAAATTAGTACAAATAGAGTTATTTAGTAATTTTGTATGATAATCAAAGTGTCACTTTGTTAACATTTGGCTACCTTTTGACAAATATTACAGTATTCGGGAGGCGTCCATGGCAAAGTGGTTATATGGATGTTGACTTCAAACCAATTGCCTCTCACTGCATAAGGTTTGAGTTCCACCAAGTTCTTTGGATTCTTTCACGTGAGGAATCGTATCCAGTAAACTTGCGAACCGTTGGTGGTCCTATTTAGGTGTCTGCCTGTGCGTGAGGTAACGCACGTATATCTAGCAAAACTGGAAAGTCGCAATATTATTTTTACGTTGTTAGCGCCTGAAATGATGCACGTATATGAAGCCAAGCTGGAAAGTCGCCATATTACCTCTACTTTATTTGTGCAACGTAAAACCAAACCAAACAAAAAATACAGCATTCAGTGCTATTTACTTCTGTTTATAAGCATTTCACACATTCAAATCTTTACATGTAATAACACATTCATTTAACCCTTTACCTCATATATACGCGAAACAACGCACTTTCGACCCCCCCCCCTTTTTTAGGCCTCAAATAGTGAAAAAATGCTCTATTTAGTCCCAAAACACATGTTTTCGTTTGAGCAATGTTGCTAAAAAATTGAGCACTTTTTCGGCGCCGCCTCCCATCCAAAAGATACATCAGGGGGTTGCCAGAAGGGGGATGTGCCCCCTTCTGTTAGGGGGGTTTGGAGGGGGGTGGTGTCCCCCTCATCGCCAAGAAAATTTTGGACTTGTGAGAGGCTAAAAATGACTCCAGGTCGATCATAATGTAACGTGTAACCAACGCTGAAAAGCCTTTGACTCTATCTCAATCCCTTGAGAAGTTGCAGCACTTTGAAATACATTTTGATGGAAAAAATCGAGGCAAAATTGTGATTTTTGGCAATTTTGAGATGTCCCCTCGTTGCCATGGTAGCAGGAAATTTAAGACTGAGCATGTCGTTATAAAGGCAATGGTCCAGTCAACATTTGTGCCAAGTTTGATTAGTATTGAAGCATTTTTCATAGTTTCATAGCAGTTTGAACTTGTAACAGGAGGCTTTTCAGTGAAAACGGCCATTTTTCACAATATGCTCATGGGGGAAAGGGTTAACACATGTTGCATTACGTAAATAAAACAATAAATTTATTCATTCCTGAAACATAGTGTGCATTTAAGAATAGGGTTTAAATAAAACGGAGTAAGTGCAAAAGATGTTTCACCACAAAAAAGTTTTACCTAAAAAGTCAAAGAAAAAAGACGGGTCAGAACTGGGATCAATTATATAGTTAAATAAATAAATATAACAAAAAAAAAATACATGTAGTAAGGTAACCTGCTTTTATTTTAAAAATTGAACAAACGTTCCAATATTAAAATGGCTGACTTTGTCAGTCTTTGAATTTTATCTAAGAAAAAAAAAAATATAATAATAATAACAAAGTGAAGGAAGGGGTTTTACTATGCAAAAATACATATAAGTACAACTCTCCTTCTGAAATGGGGTCAAATTTTTAAATTGAACATGTATATCATGTTTGAAGTATTAAATATTTTGATAGTTTGAGAAAATATACCAACTGTGTGTACTTCATGGCAACATGGAGGGTAAACAATATTTGTAGGCGTATCTTCCATTTTAAAATGGCTTCCTCTTATGTATGGGGTTTGTCGTCGAGTCGGTTTGGTAGGTCGTTGGTAAGTTGTTCTGTCTGTCGAGTCTTATTGATAACAAGGGAACTAACTATAGAAATGGGAGTCGGTACATTTTAAAGCAAATTAATAGATACTTTCCCTTTAAACGTTTTAGAAACCAGATAAAAGAAAAACTTTTTGAATGTACCATTATTGTAAACTCTCCCATTAAGTGTTAATATAATCCTGCGACACAGGCGTTCGACACATTTGTCTTGCCGAAATTAATTATTCAAATATTTATAGAATAATTCCCTTTTTATCACCATGAACTAAAAAGCAATCCAGCATCCGTTAATTACTATAATTGTACTAACTAACTAACTAACTAACTAACTAACTAACTAACTAACTAACTAACTAACTAACTAACTAACTAACTAACTAACTAACTAACTTACTAACTAACTAACTAACTAACTAACTATCTAACTAACTAACCAACTAACTAACTAACCAACTAACTAACTAACTAGCTAGCCAGCCAGCCAGCCAGCCAGCCAGCCATCCATCCATCCATCCATCCAACCAACCAACCAACCAACCAACTAACCAGCCAGCCAGCCAGCAAGCCAGCCAGCCAGCCAGCCAGCCATCCATCCATCCATCCATCCAACTAACTAACTAACTAACTAACTAACTTACTAACTAACTAACTAAGTCTAACTAACTAACTAACTAACCAGCCAGCCAGCCAGCCAGCTAGCTAACTAACTAACTAACTAACTAACTAGCTCACTCACTCACTCACCACCTCACACACTCACACACTCACTCACTCACCCACTTACTCACTCACTTACTAACTATTTATTTAAATAACTTACTAACTAACTAACGAACTAACTTACGAACAAACTATTAAACTAATTAACCGTTAATAACTCATTTTGTTGCAAGTGACCGGCTTCTAATCTCACATGATTTAGAGACAAATAGCTATATAGACTCAACTATCAGGGTCAATTGTTACGCCTCGCCTGATAGAACTAATGCACTTATTAGATTGACCTTAATCTTTAGTCTGCTGGAGGCAATTGACTAAAACAAAGCGACGAATACAGACTATGTTCAGTTTGCCATCCGGGAAATTTGATCATGGTCTTTCTTGTACGATATTCAGTCAGTACTTATTTTGGAAAGTTCCCTTAATATCAGTGCACTTTCTATTTCTAAAAAAACATAAGTGTTAGCATATAAAGAATTTAATGTTTGCCCTAACGTATATAAATTGGCTTCGTATATCAGCCGTGACATGACATTTCCAACATAGTGGTCATTTTTGACATTTTACTTCTTTCAAATATTATACAAATGCATACTTTTCTGAATCATGCAAGACAAATTTAATTATTTCTAAACAATAATAACTTTATTTATAACGATATTGAACATTATTGGCGACGCCGTTTAATGTAGCTTTAGTGACGACGTCATTCAAAAATGCTACGTCACACAGATTTAACTGAATCATCGTTTAGCTTGACATATACTCCTACATATATAAAATTACTGTACGTAAAAAGCATGAAAAATTTAATATTGAAATTATTGACAAAGTGACTTTACTACACAAAATTTGCTCAATACTACAGTATGAATTGTAAGCTACCTTAAGATCGTGTAACGACTTGTTGCGCAGTCCGACAAATAGATAAATACAAGTACGTTTGTCCTTTTCAAATTAAACGCCATATGGCGGTAGTATATTTTTTTTTTTTTTTTTTCATTATCTCACGCAGTATCCGGGTAATGTAAGATTGTCCAAAAATCGTTCGTCACCATCAGCAGTTTTCCTCAATTACAATACCTGGTCTGTTGTGTTTAATCCTGATAACGTTGATTGAAGATATAATAAAAAGACTTATATGAACATTTATCTCATATAGTTTATTTCAAACTGTAGGCGTAAAATTAATATGGAATAAAGTTGTCTAGACTGGTATCAAAATGTAAAATCCAACATATTTAAGGTAAGATTAATGAAAACTATTCTGTTAAAACTGAAAACTTTAACAATAATTACAACGTGATACCGTGAATTGTATCATAACAACAGTTCAGAGGCCAATATTTTAGATTTATTACTTTTCTTTATTATCTAGACTTACAGTGATATTGAATTGACCTGCATTTTAGAGACAATTTCACTTGTGAAACATTTTGGGTCTTATCTATCGGTATTAAAATTATTTGTATTAAAATTTTTTGTTCTATTGAAGTTCAAACAACTACAAACCTTATTTATTTATGTTCGATAGAGTGAACGTTTGTTCTTTGTTTGCTCCGTATTACGATATATATAGTGAAACGCATAGTGCATCATACTTATCATACTTGATAATTCGGATTACGTGACAGCTTTTCATCCACGCCGATGCACTATCGGGCCTCAGACCATAATCGATTTCACTATATGTTTTATATAAACATTTAACCCTATGGCAATTTTACTAACTCTCCAATCAAATCAAAGTCACTTATGCTTTTAGTATCATGCAAGATAAATAATTCCAGCTATAGCAAACTAAAGGTCATGCGGCATTCTTTCACAGCATTTCAGTTCAAAATACATCAGTCTGACAGTTGTAATTAATCGGCCGGAACCATGTGAATTCTGTAATGTACAAAAAAAACTCAAAAAAATACTGAGTCACATATAAACTGGATCAAAATTGGAACTTACCAACTGATTAAATGAATTCTGACAGAATATGTCCTTCTTCTATCTCTTTCATTCAATAATTAATTTATATCAAGCAAATAATTGTGTCGGTTAACGTATTTACAGCGCATGGAATCACTTTCGTTCCAGATTTTTATACTTCACAAGAGCGGGTGTCAAATGCTGTGTGGCAGCTGTAAAAAGCTGTCCCGTACTTAACTTCAGTGTTGTTATATTTTTCTGGTCCTTCGGGATCATCGATGCCAGCACTATTGAGTGTTGAGAATTGAGTACCACTCAAGCCGGTGCTAGGGGGCGTGAGGGATGTTGCACTTATTCATTATTCCTCATGTACAGACTCAATCAAAGATACATAATACATTTTAAGGAAATTTGCGTAATTATAAAATAATACGTACTGTAAGTCACAAATAGTTCGACTTTGTTCACAACGCCATGAGTGATATACTCAGAGTGATATGGGTTTTATCTCACGAAATAAAAACTCAGACTTTCACTTGTTAGCATATCTATTACAACGACTTGACACAGAGTACATTTTAAATGACAACGCAAGATATTGGAACATGAAATATCATCATATGTCTTCTGCGTGACTGATGCAGTAGGGGCCACTTTGCCTATTTTGACATCTGAATGGTAATTTACGTGGATGGTATGCAATATGTAAATTACTTCCTTTGTATACTTCACGATATTTAACTTTGAAATAAACTTTCCTAATTGTTATGAAAATAAGTATGGATATTGAGGCATGCTGCTTACAACATGTTTAATGCTCTAATTCCAAGCCCCTTAATTTTATATAAAGAAAGACGGAATTTCAACAAGATCAAGCGTTTACGTACACATCCACTTCTCTTAACAATTGTCTCTCAATTATTCCCTGCGGTCTGGAGACCGCAGGGTATTGGTACGCGTTTAACTTTTGAGGCATGGAGGAGCACGTGACCTGTTTTCGGTACATGGAGGAGCATGTGATCTGTAAACCGTACATGATTGGTTAATTGACCTTTTCGACAACCTAGCTAAATACCGTTTGCCGATACGTTACGGATTTACCTCTAGGGAATTAGTCCGAATTACACCTAATTAAGAACAAAAAACTAGTACGTGATATTTCTAATTTTCTATAATTAGTTTACCGTTTAGGGTGGAAAAACTTGAATGATGTGCTTGAAAACCATCGATGTTTCTTTAAAATCTATCTCAAATTTTACAAATACTGAAAATCTACAAAATTAAAATATTCGTAGTGGCATCTGCCATAATAAATCGAGATATTTTCTGCGTGAACTTGTGTGTTTACTTTATTTTTTATTATTTTGTTTTTGCTAGGAATTATTCATAAAATGGTAGGCCTATTTAATCATTAAATTTTCTTTAAAAGAAAAAAAAATGTTTTATCGTCTTCAACGGTCACCAGTTTCAAAAGACCTTCTATATTGATCGATTATTGTTAACTATATTCCTGATACAAACGTTTATTTATCCCCCTCCCCCCCCCCCCCAAAAAAAAATAAAAAAAAAAAAAAAAAAAAAAAACTATGTTGAAAATAGTTAAGTGAATTATCTTTATATCATTAAAAATGTTTCCCGCAGGAAACCATTTTACTTGTATACTCTTGTTTTGAGTTTGTTATAAAACAATGATATCCATGTGATATGCTATCTTCCTTGTTCTTTTTTGAGTAAGTAATCCCTGAAAGTATCTTCTGTTGCATGAAATGAATCATTTCTAACTATATCTTTAAACTTGCGAAAACCCGTCATTATTGTGGTGAACAGTTTTATCATTTGAGTGCAGTCACGATTTTTTTTTTGCTTAGCGCACTGTTTTAAATCTGCAAAGTTCTGATTGAAAAAGCACGCGTTGTGTTATTTTTAAAAATGGCGTCAACTATGACGTAACGATTCTTCCTCATTTGACCGCTATGTTGGAAATGTCATGTTACGACTTAGTTATATCCCAGTATTCAAATTACCAAGTATCGTATCCGTTTTGTACTCCTTGTCCGAAGATTGACGTAAAGAGCCGAAAAATGCAACTGATTTTCAACTGATTTTCAGATTAAAAAATGGATGAGTTTATTTAAGATATATACATTAGGTAGGTGTTAAGATAACTCAAATGGCCAAACGTCGCTTGTGTAAACTCCGCCCTTACTATTGCAGATTCAGTAGTTTATCCAATAAAATGTATACTCAAGGACGTCCAAACTCATACTTGATTGAGTATGTTCATGGATGATTGGTTTTCTTGAAACATTTTGGCTTATTTGGAGGCGCGCAGGTTACGCAATTAGTTTGCCGCTGCATTTTGAAAATGTTATGTACAATCATTGAGTACACATGTAGTTTTATACATGTATAGGGTAATTTTAATACTACTGTGAACTTTACTTATAGCGAACTCAGTTATAACGAATTTCTGGTTATTGTGCAGTTTTGTTTTCTTCGGAATAGATTAAAAATCCCTCTAATGTAATTTTGTTGTTATTTCAGTACAACTATGAAATATACTTTGCCTAAAAATATATTTATTCTTTAAAATATCTTTAACATGATTTGTTACCAGGAAGATAATGAAGGAGTGTTCATATTTATCCCGTTTTATCTTGTCGTTACTTTGTTTGCTTGATGAAAGAGATTAATGATAAAAGTTATAACATTATGACGCATGCTATTTCTTGTTTGTTTCACATTATAATCTAGAATACTTCCTGTACTCGCAAAAAAAAAGTAAGTTAACTATATATAGGCTACCAAGTATGCTACAGTGATCGGGAGTGTCATGTGCTTGTACCCCATATTTAATGTGGTAAAGACTGACTGTGTGTTTGTTTAATTGGGCTTTACGTCACACCGTAACAAATAGGTCATACAAATTATGTTATTTCTTAAGTAAATTTCATCGAAAACAAGTAAATGGTATGCTTGATGGAAATGAAAATATAGATGCTATATGTATATATACTCGTAGTTTACTCTACGAGAGACAAATACAAAGAAATTCAAATTCTAAGTTTGGCCATAACATAGATAGAGGATATTTAATGAGTGTAGGTTTAATACTAAATTTATTGAACGTGTTGAATAAAATCATATTATGCCAGCCTCTGGCGAGCATAATATTGTTTTATTCAACGAGTTCATTAAATCTAGTATTGAATCTACACGAATATTGTATAGCGCGCTTTAACGCTGTGTTAATATATAGCGCAAATGACGTCACGTCAAAGTGTTATTACCCTAGTGTAATATCGATTTTACTAAATGGCTTTATTACACTCCTACACCGCGGTTTATGTGATAATGGTATTAACTTAGCAACGTATTTACTTAATGGTATTGCGTTAGCAATACCATTACTAAATGGTATTACCTTAGCAACGTCATTACGTAATGGTATTACGTTATCAATATTGTTACGCAACATAAGTACGTTAACAAGGTCATTACGTTATGGAAGTAAGTTAGTAAGGGCATTACTTTATGGTATTACGTTAGCAAAGTCATTACTTTATGGTATTACGTTAGCAAGCTCATTTCGTTGTGGAATAGCATTAGCAAGATCATTTCGTAATGGTATTACGTTAGCATGGTCATTACCTAATGGTATTACCTAAGCAATGGCATTAGGTAATGGTATTACGTTAGCAAGTTCTTAACGTAATGGTTTGACGTATGGATCTTCTTTCTGTCGGGTCGTATATGCGCATGTGATACATGTAGTAAAAACCAGATAAATAAGGAAAGACAAAAGGTTACTTTGCTCATATCATTCACTTTTAAAGGCCAATTTTGCCCAGGAACTGTTTTTTTTTCTCAGACGCTATTTAAGTTTGGTGTACTCTTAAAGTATCCAAAACGTTAGTTACTCACTGGCTTTTTACCGGAACCATGTTTTTCATCTGCTGCTTTATGTCAATAAGTATATTTATTGCATTTTTTTCAGGTTCTAACATTTCTCTAAAACCATTATTTAAACATTATAAGATTGAAGTTTGCCCTCTCTAAAAAAGTTATAATAATGTGCCTTTCAATTAATGCTTTTTATACAATTAACTCGAGATGAAAAATGAAGTGCTGTGATAAATGTTCATATTGTTTACTTCTCTTATCTTCTGCGCGGCTCTGTTTACAAATCAGTTGCCTTTTAACTTTAACGGATTAAAGGATTGAGGCAGTTATTTTTTATACAGACGGAGAGTTTATACGCACTAACATGGTATATTTGTGCTAGCTATTATATTCATATATGATTTTAAATATGTGAAATTTTTCATTTACTCCACAAAAGAACAATTTATGTGTAAACAGAAAATGTGTCGTGTAGAATGGCGATAGAGGTAAGTTTTGTATAATTATCATAAACTTAGTCACTAGATTTAATTGATATGTTGTTTATTTAATATCCATGTTATCTTTATGCACAACGGTATATTAAACGGGATGAACAAAAGTCTATATGAGGTATAATTTGTCACGATTGAAATTCAGTAAGCATTTAAGTAATTCAACTATAACACTGGTCGAAGCTTTGCCCACGTAGTTACCGGCTCAAGTATGGAACAAAATTAATGCATTTATGATGACACTTGAACTTGCATTATATGCTTTACGATATATAAACTAAAATGCATTATGCTGGATTCCATTTTGCATTATTGAATTCAACTTTGCGTAGTCACTAATTCTTTCAATGAGTGATTGTTCTATTGAGCTATTTGTGTTGTCTTTATTTGTTGCCCGATTTTTATCAACTAATCCCTTCGATTTACAGATAATGATAAATTCGGAAGCAACAATTCATTCCGATTTCTATTACTTATAGTCATATATTGGTTTCCCTTTCGGTGATTCGTAACATGTCATATTAATGGATGAGAACGGGAACAAATTTCATATATAGAAGCAGCATAAAAGACAAAATAAAAATAAACTTGGTAATTTATTTCTAACATTTGTATCTTCTACACGAAATTACTAATTATTTGTAGTACACAGTGAGTTATGTATGATATATTGTTGTACATGAATTCGAAAACTATAAATAGACATGACCATCACATTGTGAAAGTCCGAAAATCTATTTACAGTCATTTGTTTCGTGCTATGGTAATAAATAACGTACTAGAGAGATTTGCAGGAAATGAAATGCAAACATATTCAACCATAAATTGCACTCTTTATAAATTTATCGAAACAATTTAAATAGGACATGTTACTGTTGTTATATCATAGTGTGATCATTTTAAATATGTCCTTTCGGAGTTTTTTTTCCGTAAATTAATAGCTCTTTGTTCGACCTTGATTGCACTTCTGATATTTGTTTTACCATCGACCCTGATTTTCCGAGTTTTTTGCTGTTAGAAGTTGATTCTTTTTTGTTTGAAGGCAATCGCTTCTATGGTGGTTTGATTTGGTTTGCCGAATACTGTGACATTTAACCAATAGAAACTTTAGTGTTTATGGTATTACGTTAGCATGGTCATTACCTAATGGTATTACCTAAGCAATGGCATTTTTTGTTTGAAGGCAATCGCTTCTATGGTGGTTTGATTTGGTTTGCCGAATACTGTGACATTTAACCAATAGAAACTTTAGTGTTTAGGTGTTAAAATTGGACGAGGATTTGGACGCGATGAAACAGAATTGTAGATTTATCTCCCAATAAATCAATTAACAATATCGCTTTATTTATAGTAAATGCCAAGTAGCTTAATTATATATAATTTTAACTCGCACGAACATGATATAAGTGAATTTCCTCATATCTGTCTAAAATTCAGGTAACAGTCGTTCATTGATAATTAAGGTTTCACTTTATCAACATGCCATGCAAATTCATTAATGATTTTTAATGTACCGTTATTTTTGTCTTTTTGAAATTCATCCACAATTTTTGTGAATTCTACTTCCAGTATTTATCTGGGACTTAGAATATAGCTACTGTATATTAACTCCCAGGTATTGAAAAAACCACGTTTCTTAATTTGACATGAAAAACTGCATGTAATATAACTATATTAGTCCCTTTTATGGCTGTTGTTTATATTCTGTTTGTATATTTGTTACAGTTATAATTATAAAAAAATAGACTTTTTTCATTTTGACAACTGTTTTGTATGTTCCAGAGAATACATTTAATATTCGTATCTCTAGCAAGCCTACCAAAGTTCATGATAAACACTGTCTTTCGTCCGGCTATTCATATATGATTTACATGTTCAATTCTAGTAAAATCCAATTAACCATTGAAAAGTTTATAAAAAATATCTGGCCATCAGATGTCCACTAGGTCACCGTCACTTGCTGCATTTCTTGCTTGGATGCCCTTTGATATTGTATACTAGTACGTAATCTAAATAGAAAACAAAAATAAGCGCAAGAATGATTGGGTAAGGTCTCTGTAATGAACGCATTTTTTGCGTAGAGTTTCTCAATTGCTGGATTGCAGCAACATTTGTACTTGTAACTACTCGTATATATTGAACTTGCACAAACCATTTATCGTACTGTTTTGGGATTTCAAAAAGGTTAACGTCATATATTCTTTGTTGTAATACTTTTATGTAGAAGTTATTCAAAATCGACTATTTGTTTTATTTCTCACTTCCCTTTGTACACCTAAAATTACAAGATGAATTTTGATGTGCCTTATATGAGGTATTTCTGTTAGCTTTTGCTTATTTCCGTTATTCAGTTTTAATGCTAAATAAAGCTCGATGTCTGATGCTTTGTGGATTATGTTTGATCATCTAACAATATAATATAAACAATTGAAATAATGTCTAGCGATTGTAAACTGTTAAAGGGCGAGAACTCTGTTATCGAGATCAACGGAATTTTTTTCTTATTTTGCCTATCATCGGAAATTTCCGTACATAAACTGCGGTGCCGACCATACAACGGTATTCTTTTGCTTTTATATCAATACGTACCAAGCACTAAATATATAAATTGCCAAGGAAAGAATATAAATATAAGTAGAAAAAGGTTATGCAATATAATTTTATATATGTATACAATATAATAGAAAAAAATAGTGTGAACATTTATTAAATGGGGCAGTTATACAGTGGCGGATCTAGGCCCTGGCTTAAGGGCTGCGCCCACCCACCCAGCTCAGCCAAAAGAAAACCGCGAAATCTTTTCTAGGAATACAGAATTGTATTTTCGTTCATGAGCTCGGGTTGAATATATACGTGCCATTTTAATGCAAGTTTCATTAGTGTCCAAAGTGGACTCCCTTTTCAAAACATAATGTTGTCATTCAAATGTTAAGCACCTGCCAAGGTACTGCAAAGGTCTTTATTTAATGGCTTGAACATTAAAAAGGCAGATTTTATTGGTCTATTAACTTTACAAATGTCTCAGAGACAATAATAGTGGCGAATAAGTGTGTTACGCAGTACAATATACTAGTATAATGAGGAAAGAAAGAAGTTGTTTTTTACTTTGACATGTGCATAGCCAATATACAATAATGAGCATATGTGTTTATGATTATAGCACTCGACGCAATCGGACTAAAAGTCACCAATCTACTGTGTTGAAGACACCCCTCATACACCAACTAGTTCATATACATTTGTGCTTAAAGATATACTATGCACATCTTTCAAGAATATATTTTCATTACAAACAATAATTGAAATCTATTAAATTCTTACTGAATATGTCTAACTTAAATAAAAACACGTTGTGTGGGAGTCTGAATTCTTTATTACGGGTCAAGTAAAGGTTGCGCCTTTCTTCAAAAAACTGTTATTCTTTTAATAACACTCTATATTGATAGTTCCCACTTATAGTGTAAAGGATTTAAAGCAAATATTTTTGTAAAGCCAAATGATACTTGTGACGGCAGCTAATACAACGAAGCCGTTGGTTCGTTATTGCATGTGACGACAGATTATACGATGTTGCCGTTGGTTCGTTATTGCCTGTGACGGCAGCTGATACGATGTTGCCGTTGGTTCGTTATTGCCTGTGACGGCAGCTTATACGATGTTGCCATTGGTTCGTTATTGACTGTGACGGCAGCTTATAAAAAGGTTGCCGTTGGTTCGTTATTGACTGTGACGGCAGCTTATACAATTTTGGCGATGGTTCGTTATTGACTGTGACGGCAGCTTATTCGATGTTGCCGTTGGTTCGTTATTGACTGTGACGGCAGCTGATATGATGTTGCCGTTGGTTCGTTATTGACTGTGACGGCAGCTTTTACAATGTTGCCGTTGGTTCGTTATTGACTGTGACGGCAGCTTATAAAAAGGTTGCCGTTGGTTCGTTATTGACTGTGACGGCAGCTTATACAATTTTGGCGATGGTTCGTTATTGACTGTGACGGCAGCTTATTCGATGTTGCCGTTGGTTCGTTATTGACTGTGACGGCAGCTGATACGATGTTGCCGTTGGTTCGTTATTGACTGTGACGGCAGCTTTTACAATGTTGCCGTTGGTTCGTTATTGCCTGTGACGGCAGCTTATACGACGTTGCCGTTGGTTCGTTATTGACTGTGACGGCAGCTTATACAATGTTGCCGTTGGTTCGTTATTGACTTTGACGGCAGCTTATACGACGTTGCCGTTGGTTCGTTATTGCCTGTGACGGCAGCTTATACGATGTTGCCGATGGTTCGTTATTGACTGTGACGGCAGGTTATACGATGTTGCCGTTGGTTCGTTATTGACTGTGACGGCAGTTTATACGATGTTGCCGTTGGTTCGTTATTGCCTGTGACGGCAGCTAATACGATGTTGCCGTTGATTCCTTATTGACTGTGAAGGCAGCTAATACGATGTTGCCGTTGGTTCGTTATTGACTGTGACGGCAGCTAATACAATGTTGCCGTTGGTTCGTTATTGACTGTGACGGCAGCTTATACGACGTTGCAGTTGGTTCGTTACGATGGGTGAAGAAATA
The DNA here is from genome assembly GCF_026571515.1 of Ruditapes philippinarum. NCBI lineage: Eukaryota > Metazoa > Mollusca > Bivalvia > Venerida > Veneridae > Ruditapes > Ruditapes philippinarum. Next base: position 45,156 of record NW_026858987.1, read on the forward strand.
AGGAACAAGGGGAATCAACTGCAGAATTAGTATTTCTATTTCTACATCTACTTCTACGTCAATCTGAAATACATAGAAATTAACAAACAATATTATAAAAACAAACAAAACAGTTTCACATAAAATCACGAAAATAGAATACAAACAAAATCCAAGTATTTTTTCAGAGAAATGAAGTAACATTCGATATTGTTTTTTTTTTATAATTCAAATATAAGCCTAGACAAATTGATTAGATTAGCTTAGGTATAAATCCATTGTACCTACAAATCAACCAAAAATTAAACACCATGCAAAACGTTTGCCATACGTATTTTCCAGAAATACAAAAGGCGTATAAAACGATAAGGGAAACAACCCTGTATCAATTCGCCTGGACGTATTCTGTTAAGTTAACTCGCTTGGACGTATTCGATTAAGTTAACTGTCGCATGGCTCCCAAAATTAGCAAAGCTAATTTCAATACGATATTCGCAATATTTAAACAAACAATGTTTAAGCGCTATCAGGCTCCTCGTCGGGGACATCATCGGACTCCTGTAACAGAACTAGCTTATGAAATGGTTTATTTTCCCTTCAAATTGAGATTTAAGCCGAACAACTAAATGAATACCCTTGTTTTAATTCTGGGTCGTCAGGGCTGACCGTAATATCCTGAGGGGTAGTTACGGGTATCTCAAATGCCCATAGAAATTCTGGGCCACAGAAACAAGAAGTATTAACCAGGTCCCGAGCGTACGTGCCGCTGGAAACTTTATCTGCAGGATTCTGCTCAGAAGCAACATATTGCCACTGTTTTAATTTGTTGCACACTATTTCCAACGAAAACATGAAAGCGTCTGGATTCATTATCCAAGTAACAAAGCACTACTTTACTGTCAGTCCAGTAAAATTGGTTCGCTCTATCATAGGCAAATTCTTGCTCTAGGAAACAAGCAGTTTTGACTGAAAGAAGTGAAGCAGACAGTTCCAACCGAGGTATTGTGACAGGTTTTAATGACACGACCCTCGACTTTCCCATTATAAATGAGCAATGAATCTTATTTTCCTGACTAATAAGACGTATATTAAAGCATTGGTCATAGCCAACAGAGCTGGCATCTGAAAAATGGTGAAGCTCAACATACCGAACGTCTCCAAAACAGTCTGGTTTCAAACAACGTTTAACCTTAATACAAGCAAGACCTTTCAGACCTTCGATCCACTGTCTCCATGTGGTACACAAAGCCTCTGGTAACGGCTCATCCCAATCCAACTTGTCTGCAAACATTTGCTGCAAAATCAATTTTCCCATAAAGACAACTGGAGCAATGAAACCCAAATAGTGTCTAGCTTTCACATGTCAAACTGCAGGATTTCTACATTACTTTACAGGAGTGGTCAGTACAATACCTAGTTTTATATATCGCGGGCATGTTTTGCTTCACTGAACAAAAAGGGCGTGTCTTGCATTAACAAGCAACACTCATGGCGGGATTTTGACGAAACTTGACAGGAGTGGTCTGTACAGAAGCTGTTCATATCGCCGACACGTGCTGATTCGATACAAAATGGCCGACAGAGTTATCAATAGAAAATTCTTAACCGGCTTCCATAGATTTGTGTTGCGTACCACACAAACTGGCCGACGGAGCTATAAACAGACGATATTGTTTTGCTTTCACGGATAAAACTGCTGTCATAATTTCGAAAAAACGTTTCACGGGTGATCAGTACCAGTCATTGTAGCCATATCGTCGGCACATTCTGCTACGCTGCACAAAATGACCCCCATAGCTATCAAAAGAAAACAAAATAATGTACGGCTTTCACAGGTAAACTTCTGGTGGGATTTTAATAAAATTGCACAGGAATGATCAGTACGATATCTACAATGCTGCACAACATGGTCGTTAGAGCTATAATTATTAATATATTGTCTGACTTACGCAGGTCAAACTACTGACGGAACTTACAGAACTTTTCAGGAGTTATAAGTACCATACCTTTGTGTACATATCGCCGGCATGATTTGCTGCGCTGCACAAAATTGCTACCAGAGCTTTAAATAGAAAAAAATCTGTCCGGCTTTAACAGGTCAAACTGCTGGTGGCATTCCTCTGAAATCATTTTCATACGTAGTACGTAGTCAACGACACGTCCCGCTAAAAAAGAGATTAATCACACTCAAAATAAAAAATGACAAAAACATAAAATGAAAATAAAATCATTTTTTGTGACTGCATGTCTGTAATCCTGCTTTTATACTTTCAACCTATTTTATCTTTCTCATTAGTCACAACACTCAATTGCAATAAATTTACAAAACATAGGAGAAAGTAAATGATAATATACACTCAGCAAAAATAGAAACCTGACAGTGTATATTTTATTATTATTTTCAGGAAATCGATGACGGAAATGTAAAAACGAATGTTGGGCATGAAAAAGAGATGCATGCACAACATTGATATGCATTTTGTTGTTTATTAATTATGTTTAAGTTTGTTAAATTACGCTAGTTCTTAGGAAATGGTCAAATTCAATTTATCAATTTTGTGGCTATAACGTTCTGACTTCGTGCAGATAGGTTTTAATAATTTCATTTACAGTTTTAAAATGCATGCGATTTTTTCATTTAATTCAATATTGGTTGTGGCCACCTCTGGCTCTAAGTAGTGCGTCGACGCATAGAATTGTCGAAACGTTAAACAAGGTTATTTGGAAGATTGTTCCATTCCGCTATCAATGCATTTGTCAGTTGGAGGATATTCTGTGGGGCGTGTTGTCAACGGACATTTCTGCCTTTGCTCTATCGGATTCATATCTGGACAAATTTCTGGCCATTGCATGGTATTGACGTTGGTTGCAGCTTAGCGAGCGCGAGTTATCCTTGCCGTTGTCTTGTACGGGACCGTTTCTATGCATAAACGAAATAGCCTCGGCATTCAAGACTTCGTTGATGTATCTCTGGGCGTTTAAGTTGCCGTATATAACAATAAGCCAGGTCTTTTGTCCACCCATTATCTCGCCCCATACCATGACGCTTCCACCACCGAAACGATCATGCTGTCTAACACAGACAGGTGCAAACCTTTCGCCCTTTCGCCGGTGTATTTGAGTAGTTGTCCTGGGCCTACCTGGCATTGGACGATCTTGCACATCACATGTAAGTCTATAGCGTCTTACAAGTTTATGAGCTGTGTTGCGACTGCAGTTAAACGTTCTTCTCACGTCAACAACAGACGCCCCAACCAGTAGAGTTCCTATTGCTTGATTTCTCTCTGCTTCTGATAAACGTGGCATTGTGAAAGCTATCAACTTTAGGTGTGAATAACACTAAATTGTTACTGCACACATGTATAGTGCCTTACACCACTATCTGAGATCGTTCAGCATACACGGGGTTCACGTGCAAAAACTAACATTTAACGTTTGGCTGCATTCTACTGACAATACGCGGTCAAAACAAAAAAATGTATAGTGTATCTATAGTACATGGATACTCACTACACATGTTTTGATTTAGATTACAAATTAGAAAATATTTTATAAAAATAAAGTGTCAGGTTTTTATTTTTTTGAGTATAGTTATGAAAAGAAATAGTGATTTTAAATTTACCATGATTATGAACAATCAATAGTGATTTTAAAAAAGAACTCTGCTTCAAGTTATTTTCAGAGATATTTTATTAAATACCTTACACATATTTGGAAACAAAGTGATCCCTCGGAAGCATTAATTACAACAAAATTACATGGACATCCAGACTCGGCTTTCTTGAGTCTGTACATTAGGGATTATGAATAAGTACAACATCCCTCACGCCCCCTAGCACCGGCTTGGTCGATTTTCAGTTCTCAACACTTAATAGTGCTGGCATCAATGATCCCGAAGGACCAGAAAAAATATAACAACACTGAAGTGAAGTACGGGTATATGTTTTAAAAATCTAACATCTGATATAGTTATTCAAAGAATGTGCTTATACATGCATCTTGTTGTAAATAAATAATACCTGTTGCTACTGATATCTGCATCACTTAAAGAATCATTGGAACCTTTCATAGACCAACAGTCCAGTAGGTTTAGTAGGGGAACTATTTTCACTAGATATTTATACATCACAACAGCAGATGTCAAGTGCTGTGTGACAACCGTTAAAGGTTGCCCCGTACTTAACTTCAGTGTTGTTATATTTGTCTGGTCCTTCGATGAATTCCATTATCTAACATGTACAGACCCAATCAAACCAAGTCTGCAATTTCCATGTAAATTTGCTGTTTTTACTGCTCCTGGGGATCACTTTTTCACCAGATATTTAGGATTAGGATATGTATTATATCATTGGAGTAGGTTAATCCTGGGCCTATTATAGATACATTATGTAATAAACAGTACATGACTGTTACTGTAAACAATAAGTTGTATATAGAATACTTTTAAATTAATAAGTGCTTACTCTAGTAGCTGGTTAAAAATGACAAGGGTGTCCAAATATGTTTTCTAGAGACCATATTTATAGAGTCTATTGTTTAAATATTAGAATTTTGTAAAACATTCTCTTTTACAATGAAAGTTTGAATAAATTATTGTATACATGTAATACATCGGCATTTTCCAAAGAACTATCAAGCATAGCAACCCGTCTGAGATATGATTTTTTTCTAAAACAATGGAATAATGGGCTTGATCTCTTTTTATCTTAATTGCTTACCCCCCTCCCACCACACACACACACTCCGTCTCAGAAATTTCAAGCATTGAGGATGAGATATTAATTAATATTTTCTCACGTGGCCATTACTCACTCACATTATAAAATGGCTGAATAATGCTTTCACACATCTGAGTTTAAGCATGAATATTTTGTTTCATTGTTTACATTATATACAATTTAAAGAAGAAAAAAAAATATTATTTTTCTTTATAACTAGATGTGGTTATAACAAAGATTAGACAAAGCAAGAAGAAATGGCAACAGGTGGTCCGACACAGACATCAGACAACAACCGTGTCTACCTATTCCGGTTGCAAATACTCATTATAGACGGAGGCCTCATGGTTTTGAGAAACATATTAGACCAGTCCCTGACAGCCAGAGGCATAAGTCTAAACGTTTGTTTGAATCAGGAAAAGGCAGAAATTACACGTTTGAAAAGGCGCGGCGTTATTACACAAGCACAATATGACCAATTATTTCCAACGGTAAGTCAAGGCCCAACAACAAGGGATATGGACATCACGCTTATCATTTGTCTTCTACGATGCCTGAAGTGTGTTGGATTAAACAAGAAATTTGACTGGAGCTCAACACCTTTATCAACCGATGTAACAATTGAGGCAGATATATGTCGGTTAAAAGCTCTCCGAAATAAAGTAAGTTATAAAAGGTCAACGTGCTTATGAAAACTTTTATATAACAATATGACAACAATGACAAAATAGATAAATAAAGAATCCCTAAAGAAAGCCCAACACGGCAAAATTGAAAATGTTGCAGGCTCGGTTTGATTGAGCCTGTTCATGGACGGTACTGGAAAGTGCAAGTTACCGTCCACGCCCCCTAGCACCGGCTTAAGCAGAATTCAACATTGACTTACATTTTCTGGAATACAAGTCGAATTCTTTTCAAAAGAACTAACACGAAATTTCGTAATTGCATAGATCTTACAAGTATAAAGAGTTGTTTTAACTGTAGAAGTAATATGTTGCACCACATACAGCTTACGACAGACAAAGCAGTATTGTTTTCCCGGTGCCAGTGCTGACAGATTAATGCAGGGATGGCAGAAAGTGGCATAGAGTTGCGTTGATTTTCTGTCAGTTTGTAAGCCATTTTCAGAGCGTTTCTGGTGCCATCGGCTATATCACTTTGTTTCCAGATTTTTATACTTCACGACAGCAGGTGTCAAGTGCTGTGTGGCAGCTGTAAAAGTTGCCCCGTACTTCACTTCAGTGTTGTTATATTTTTCTGGTCCTTCGGGATCATTGATGCCAGCACTATTGAGTGTTGAGAATTGAGTACCGGTCAAGCCGGTGCTAGGGGGCGTGGGGGATGTTGCACTTATTCATTATCCCTCATGTACAGACTCAATCAAACCGAGTCTGCAATTCTTATGTAATTTTGTTGTGATTAATGCTTCCGAGGGATCACTTTGTTTCCAGATTTTTTTACAACGAAAGCATTATTTTCTCATTGACTGGGCTAGTTTGGACGCCTGTTCCATTCTCAATAAAAACTAAAAAGGGTTGATGGTTGAAATTCGTAACCCTAAGTGGTTAATGTTGATGTATATTGCACGAAATGCCTTTATTTATTTCGAATTTGAGATATTTCGAACAATATAACAATCATTGTGACCGTTTTGTTAACCATATAAACCCGCTCAAAACATTTATGAAATGGGATAACGAGTCCGATTCAAATTACCTAACAACAGTATTTCCAACCGACACTAAGTCAATAGGAACTAAATTGTCATCATTTGCGTTATATGAATATACCAACCGAAGGTATAACACACTGGTTATCATCTTAAATCTTTAAAATCTATGTTTATACCATCACTTATGCAATTTGGCATCATTTTCACCGGTTATAGATAAAGCCTTCACGTTCACTTATGTCATCGTATACGGCTTATTGTTTGCTTTGTACTACAACAATCTGAACTTCTAAGGCTCCTAAAGATATTGCATGACCACTTACATGCCTCATTTTCTTTGGATGACTAAAATGTTGTTTGCCTACGTCTACCTCGACGACTAAGACTACAAACCATGACTATGACTACGTCAGAGACTTCGGCTTTTACGACTACATCAACGACTTTGTCCTTGATAACGACTTCTACAACTTTAATGACTACGATTACAGCTAGGACTATAACAACGACTTCTATAGGTAAAATATCTTAGGATACGATTACGACTTCTACTTATACAAATACAACTATGACTCTTGCAAATTTTGTTATATCTACGACAACGAAGTCGACGGGACCGTCGAATAGAGTCGAGATAACGAAAGATCATGATAATGACTTAGACCAAACAGAAACTGATTTTTTTTGTACACCAAACATGTACATACGCTCGTACATAAAATTTACGACATATAATCTGAGAATGATGTAATTTTGTCTTGCTATTCCATTTACTACTTGTGCAGAAGACTGTTCCAGTAACGGATTATTACCAGGTGACATATAAAGCTGTTAAGTCAATTTGTAAAATAAAAAGAAAGTGTGGGAATATCTTGGTAATATACCACTAAAACAATACTATTGTCTTACATTTCGCAAGTAAGTTATTTTTTAGTTATTGATCGAACAATAATTTTGTTACGGCAAATATGAATTGTACTTTTGATCGACTGACTTCAAGATCATAAAGGGGTCATTTTGTGGTTGTGACAAATATCCTATCCAAATATGATGAGGATAATGACGATATAAATGTGTTCACTAGGTTTGAGCTATATACTTTAAGACATGTGTCATGTTTGAACGTGGATGTATTTACTAAACATGTGTGCAGCTGACTAAGATGTATACGTTGCCAAATAATGCATACTAAACGCATACGCTGTATACCTTTTCAAATATCTGAAAACAAAGTCGCATTGAAAACAGCAAAATTACATAAACATTGCAAACTCGGTTTTATTGAGTCTGTGCAAGCAACGGATACAAATAACGCGTAAACTATATGAGTTATTATATGATCATATAATGTATATGATGCAACAGTGAATGCCACAAGAAACTCAAATTATTTTGTATGAATAAGTCATTTGTAAATTTCATTGTAGTTTTACGTTTAATCTGCTGTACCTTCATGAATAATTCTGTATATCATTCATATGGCATGCATTGCACTAAGTGCGCGCACAATTGCATTATTTGTTATCTTTTTTCCCTATGCCTAATTTTCAAGCTCATAAATGTCAGTACGAGAATGACATTTCCATGTTTCGACAGGAAACTATAAAAACGTTTATAACACTTTCGTGTGTATGTTTACTAAATTAGTGATATTTTTTTTTATTTCAGATAAGTCATATATCAAAAACAACTGTCATACAGCCAAATGACTTTGTAACTTGGTGGAATGACATCGAGCAGGTTAGAGGAATGGTTCATTAATCGGACATACATGCAATTACGTCAATTTAAAATTGCAACAGAGATATGTCTGTTATTTGAGCTACTGTTATAATTAAACATTAAACAGCGTTTGATTTTTAATGCAGTAAGCCCTTAATTAGCGCGGATATTTTTTAAAAAGAAATCATAATGCAAGGGGATCTTGATTGAAAGAAGAATATTTGATGAAAAAGATAGGGGTCACTACTCTAAAACAATTTTTAGAAAGTAATGTTTTGGGACATTTTCAATAATAAGTAACACCTTGAAGTATTCACATACAATATGTTTATCAAATATTTCTTCATACATGTATTCATCTTTAAATGAAATAAGCCGTTACAATGAATAAATAAATAAAAGCACAGAAACTAATTGTTCCAGTTTGATAATGCATGATAATGCATACGTTGATATTTCCTGTATATTTCTCTTCTTAGATACTTGTTCGACTTAGTTCCCCAGCTCTGAATATTCAGCAAACAATTGCTGATTTCAAAACCTGCCCTCTAGATCCAGAAGAAGAGAAAAGGCTACAAAATGAAATAAAAAAGTGGAAGAACTATGAAGCCGATGTTGATCGATTGAAAGAAGATATGGCAGATGTAAAAGAAAGGGTTACTGAAGTGGAGAAAACCCAAGAGAAGATAATAAAACGACTAGATGAAGGTATGTTATTTGATGTTTTTGTTCGCATATCATAATGATAAAAAATAAACAGCATCAAAATATGTTGAGTGATAATGGAAAACATGTTTCGTATAACAGACTTGCGAAGTTAATATTCAAAAACAAAGAGATGTGAAATTGTGGCAATGAATTAATGAGGAAAATACACAATGATTGTTGCAAATAACACGTTATTTGATAATGTCTATATATATGCTATTTAACAATGCGAAATAAAACAGTTTTAATAGCTGTTGGTTGCATTACGTATTACATTTACCTTCCATATAATCGATTATTTTTGACGTATGTAGATAAGAGTAAACTGATTCTCTGTATTCGTCTGCGAATCAGCCGAGTCTTTTGAAAATTGAAATAGTAGCATGATTTACTGAAAAATGACGCGATTTGCGAGTATTAAAAAATAGTGCACACTAAATAAAAACATTCACATGCATATGCTAAACATGTTGTTTCCCATTTTCTGTTTTGCATTTATTGCAAAACCATTGGTAACTTGCATTTTTGTCCATTCGACAATAATATTTACTTACCTCCGTAAACAAATAATGAACTGCTTATATGGTTGATTTTCTTATAATGAGGTAGCTTTTTGAGACTTCATAATATGAAACCAGACTAAAAAGCACAGAAAATGATGACATATCGAATTCAACTGATAACACGTTGTCCATATATTTAAAGAGATATTTACTTCTTGCATCGAAAAGTTATGCACCAGCACAGGGTCCGTATATGATTATAGTAATTCCAGATCGTTGTAGATTCATTCTTTTTACTTATTTTTCCCTTGCTATTACCCGCACAAACGTATTTTCAAAAAATTACACTCAAGCAAAAAAGCGAATACATGAATAAACGATGAAACTATCGCACTGAATACTTGTGCCACATTACTGAATTTGGCTTTGTGTGAGATCGCTTCCCCTTTAACACTATTCTTAAGATAGATTTTACCCTATTTCAACGGCGTCACATGCTGACTTTAGGCAGCGATTATACATTTATTTACACGCAATATTTTATTGTGTACAATTGTTAAAGGAAAACAAGTTCAAAGTCGATTTTAGTATTAAAAAGAAAGGGGCAGCTAAACTACGTGTAGAAGTGACTCGAGATACCTTGACAGGCCAGGATTGGAACTTTTTAATACGATTTCCGCAAAATAAAAGGACGTAGAGAAATGCACTCTTGGCCAAAATAACACCATTTTTCAGTTATTAAAGAAATAGGTATACCTTATTGTGCCGAGGCCTATAATATTTATGTTAATTTAATCTTTTAACGGAAGACAAAATACTACTATCACATTTTGCTACTTTTATGACAAATCATTTCACATCTTCACATTCTTTTTCATTAACCAATTCCTTCACAGCCATTTTTGCGCTTGCGTAAAACCTCACTTGTATAATTTATATGCCTGTTGATACATGATAACAACATAGTTCGTAAAGTTTTTTAAAAGTTATTAATATATTTCATATTGATCTGTTCTCTTCTTTGGCTACTGGACTGTTAAAGATACATATTTTCAACTTAAGCTTTTCTACAGAACTTACTTTTATTGATTAGAAATATGTTTTTCTTCCTTTCATTGAAATTCTACTTTGGAAAACAGACGATTCCTTGGGATAAACCGCTTTTATCTATTTAAAAATATGTTTTCGGGGCATTATATGTTCGAAAGATATAAAGATGATATAATCATATATATATATATTTACTACATACCCGAGTTGTAAGCTTAGATGTATGTTTTATTTTTTTTCACAAGGTAGCTGAAGAATAAGTATCGAAGTCGGTGTAAATGAACCCCAGATAAATCTACATAACTAAATAACAGAAATGATAACAAAAAGTTATATTTAGCATATCAGTCATTTTCATTTACATGTTTTTAGATCAAAACGAGAAAAAATGCCATTTAATATTATTATAATAGAAGCGACTTATTATACCAAGAGGATCTAATTCAATTTATATTTTCGAACATCTTTTTTCATGAGGCTATTGTGATAAAAGCTAAAGTGCACAGCTACTGTACATTATGTTCTCTTAAATTGGCAACTATCATCGAAGAATATATGCATATGTGTAAATTATGGCGTATCATAACAGATATAACGCTTTAAAATCTATTTCATATATCATATAACCTGTCAAGTTTTTAAAATATGTATTATACAAAGGCCTTTTCTCTTTAAGGAAGGGGGTCAGTATACTCTTCCGTACGTATACGACATACGGATTTATAATATAAAATTATCTTCTTCAGTACATTATAAAAGTTCGTTGACGGAAATGTAAGCATGACTGTGTTTGTCCACGCTTACTACAAATTCTTTAAAACACTGAATATTGTAATATCATATCTCATCTATCAAACAATAAATAACCTTTCAATTCCTTGTATATATAAAGAATTTTGTACTTTTAATGTTTGATTAAAATGTTTATTTTATAAGTAACTTTCAGATGACTAGAAAATCGTATTATAAACAATAATTAAGACTGTCACTGATCACATGTGTATCTATTTAATTACAGAGAAAAGTAACGCAGGTTTCTCTTCCATGCAGACAGAGGAGGAAAAATATCAAAAACGCAAGAAGGGTAAGTACATATTTTAACATTTTGTGCCCCCGCCATAGGAGGGGGCATTTACATTTACCCTTGTCCGTCTGTCCGTTCTCTTTTGTGTCGCACGTAGCTCAAAAAGTATTTGATCTTGAGTCATTAAACTTTGTAGGAATATTGGTCAGCATCTGTAGTGGTGGACCTTGGTTTTGCGTGTGGATTTATTCAGAATTTGTAGAGTGATGGCCCTTGATTTAGTAAAAATTTGTAAATTTCAACTTGTGTCGCACATTGCTCACAAAGAATTTTACCTAGGGTCATGAAACTTTACAGGAATGTTGCTCAGAATGTAGAGTTTTGATTTGTTTTTTTTTTTGGGGGGGGGGGGGGGTTAAAGAGTGTTGACCCTTGACTTAGTATAATATGCAATTTTCAACTTGTGTCGCATGTAGCTCAAAAAGTATTTGAACTAGGGTCATGACACAGGAATATAGTTCAGCACGTGTACTTGCGAATCTAGACTTTTGAATGTGTATTTATTCTGTTTTGACAGAGTTATGGCCCATGAATAAGCACAGATTTACAATTTTTCAACTTTCTTCGTATGTAGCTGAAAAATATTTAACCTATAGTCATGAAACATTACTGGAATTATGATCAGCATATGTAGTTGTGAACCTGGATGTCTACTAGTAGATTTCGTCAGTATTTCTAGAGTTAGTACACTGGAAAAGGTTACTTTTTTCACCGTCTCACGTAGCTAAAAATGTATTCGATCTAAGGTCATAAAATTGTACAGAAATGTTGATCAGTATGTGTAGTTAAGCACCTGGGGATTCGCTTGTAAATTTATTCAGTATTTGTAATTTTATTTGTGGAGTTATTACCATTGTCTTAGTAAAAAATAACAATTTTCATCTTGTGTCGCACGTAGCTCAAATAATGTTTGACTTATAGCCGTGAAACTTAACAGGAATGTTGATATTAAGTATATTAAGTTGTGCTTGTTGATTAATTCTGCTAAGTCAGAGTAATTGTCCTCAACTTAGTTAAAAATCTAAATTTTCAAGTTGTGCTTGTTGATTAATTCTGCTAAGTCAGAGTAATTGTCCTCAACTTAGTTAAAAATCTAAATTTTCAATTTGTGTTGCACTTATCTCAAAAGTTATTTGACCTAGAGTCATGAAACTTTATAGGAATATTGGTCAGCAGGTATATTGTGCACCAGGTGTTTCGGTTGTGAATTAATTTAGTATTTCTTGAGTTATTGCTCTTGAGTTGACTAAGTAAAAATTTGCAATTTTCACCATGTGTCGTGTATATCTAAAAAAGTATTTGATCTAGAGTCATGAAACTTTAAAGAAATGTTGGTTGTGCACCCGAGGGCTTGATAGTAGATTTATTCAGTATTTGTAGAGTTATTGCAATTATCTTAGTAAAAACCATTCCAAAATGTTGTTTTATGTGTATCTTGAATGCTAAATGAGAAAGAATCAGCCAAATTTACAGGAATGATGATCAACATCACTGTGAAGCCTTGCACTTGGAGTTTTGCATGTGGTTTTGTTTCTATTTTTGTTTAAGTTATTGCCCTTGACATAATATAAATTATAGTTTTATTCATGCATAGCTCAAGAAGTATTTGACCTGTTGTCCTGAAAGTATACAATATAATGTTCAGCATGTGTATTTATGATACTTTGGTTTTCCTTGTTGATTTATTCAGTTTTTGTAGAGTTTTTGTCATTTACTCAGTAAAAGATATGCAGTTTTTAATTTGTGTCATTGGTAGCTTAAAAACATTTGAGAGCCAGTAGATTGAAACGAACAGTGGAAAGTATAGGCACCCGTGTTCTATGGACATATTTTTAGTTATGTACTTCTTTATAAAGGAAGAAGTGAAAGTAAATACTGATGCACTACTAGTTGTAGTAGTAGTAGTAGTAGTAGTAGTAGTAGTAGAAGTAGTAGTAGTAGCAGCTTGCAACCATTGTGCATGTCCTTCTTGTTGTTATTTGGTACAATTGTATGTCTATTTTTAATTTTAACCAAAGTCATTCATTGAGTCCATTTTCAGTGCAGAGGGCAATGAAACAGTCAAAATTATTCACCGTAATGAAATCTCAAATGCCAAATAATGTCGTGTTTTTATTTATATATCGGCACTTATCTCACATTTATTTAGTTTCACAGATATGTTTAACAATGAGGACAATATACTGTGCAGAAAAAATCCACAGACGGTTTACGATGTTATCTCATCTTGCTGTATTTTTAAAGGCAAACATGCTAAACATATCATTTATATTTGTTTTCCTTAATAAGTTCCAGTAAAGTTAAAAATGAGCAATAAGTGATATAAAACGCATCTTTTTTCTCCTGCATAAATTTCTAGAACACAATTTAAAGTATGTGAATTCAAAATTCGTCAAAATGTATTGTTGTGTTATTTATATTCAATTGCACGACGATACCGTGCACACTTATATCGAATGACTCGTAAAAGTAGTAGTAGTAGTAGTTGAAGTAGTAGCAGTAGCAGAAGCAATAGCGGCAGCGGCAACAGTAGCAGTAGCATAAGCAGCAGCAGCAGTAAGCAGTAGTAGTATCAGTAGTAGTAGTAGTAGAATCAGTAGTGGTAGTATTAGAACAAGTCTCAGTAGTAGTAGTAGTAGAAATAGTAGTAGTAGTAGTAATAATAGTAGTAGTAGTAGCAGTAGTAGTAGTAGAAGTAGTAGTAGTCTCAGTAGCAGAAGAAGTAGTATTATAAGTTGAAGTAGTAGTAGGAGTAGTAGCAGTAGTAGTAGTAGCCTCAGAAGAAATAGTAGTAGTAATATTAGTAGTAGGAGTAGTAGTAGTAGAAGTCTAAGTAGTAGTAGTATAAGCATCAGTAGTAGTAGTAGGAGTAGTAGTAGTAGAAGTAGTAGCAGTAGTAATTGTCTCAGTAGTAGAAGTAGTAGTAGTAGTAGTAGTAGTAGTAGTAGTAGTAGTAGTAGTAGTAGTAGTTGTTGTTGTAGTAGTAGTATTAGTAGTAGTAGTCTCAGTAGTAGTAGTAGTGGTACAAGCAGAAGCAGTAGCAGTAGCAGTAACAGCAGCAACAGCAGTAGCAGTAGAAGTAGTAGTAGTAGTAGTTAGTTGCAACAGCAGTAGTAGTAGTATCAGTAGAAGTAGCAGAAGTAGTAGTAGTAGTAGTAGCAGAGCAGCAGCAGCAGCAGCAGCAGTAGCAGTAGTAGTAGTAGAAGTAGCAGTAACAGCAGCAGCAGCTGCAGTAGTAGTAGCAGAAGTAGCAGTAGCAGGTAGAAGTAGCAGTAGTAGTAGCAATAGTAGTAATAATAGTAGTAGTAGTAGAAGTAGTAGCAGCAGTAGCAGCAGCAGCTGCAGTTGTAGTAGCAGAAGTAGCAGTAGTAGTAGCAGGTAGTAGTAGCAGTAGTAGTAGCAGTAGTAGTAGTAATAGTAGTAGTAGAAGTAGTAGTTGTAGAAGTAGCAGTAGTAGAAGTAGTAATAGAAGTAGCAGCAGTAGTAGTAGTAGTAGTAGTAGTAGTAGTAGTAGTAGTGGTAGTAGTAGCAGCAGCAGTTTTTTTTATGCTTTTGAGTTGATAACTGATGTATCCGTTTTATTTTTGCTGACAATTCTGTCATTGTCAGGGATGTTTAGTGAAAAGCAAAGCTGATATTGATATATAACTTAAATTTCCAAAGTAATAAATAGAAAAAAAGAACTTACTTCAATTAATTCAAATTACCAATCACCATATACCGTCTCTACATTTTTGTTTCATTTATTATCTGAAAAATACACTTCCGTCCACACGCAAAACTGCTCTTGGTGACATTTTGGCATATTTAAGTAACCTACAAGCAATAAGTTTGTTGAATGCAATATAAAAAACTTGAAAAGCAATAACAGTCATCAGCCCAATGAATAAGTAAACAACTCAGCGTTCGTAAATCAGCCTTTCAACAATTCAATGCTTTCCAAATTCCTAGCCGCTTTTTAAACATTCACAAATCTGACAACAATTATTTATTTTCTGTAACAATCCTCAAATAAGTTTTCTTTCTTATAAAAAGAATTATGACTAAAAATCCAAATGATATCCCTCTAAATCAAACACAATTATTTTCCTCTCGTGAAATAAACAACTTTTAAAAATGGCAGCCGCTTATATTACACAAAGCCCGGTCTAATATAAGTTCGCCGTAATAAACATAATGTGATGGTGTGACTTTTTCTCTTACTAGAATAGTTTGTATTTATAATGAAAACAAGCAATAATTCATTATTTTAAATAAAATAAATAATACCATCGCCATTTAACGTGGATTGTTGGCTTTATTCTTCTTGTATTCGTGAGAAATTCCGACTAAAATTGAGGCTATCTGTGGGAAAAAACATATTTTAATATTAAAGTTATTGTTAAGGAAACTTTATTAAAACTTGTTTTTTTAAGCATAAAATAAAAAAGAAATTCGTTTGCTTTTTGTGCAATATGTCACTCGTAAGAATACTGTTTTTAAAGCTCGCTCGATGAAATAAAATCAACACACATACACAAACAAATATCTTCTCTCTATATATATGTACCTTCATCCTTTTAAATCACAACATGGCCAATTTTCCAATATTTTAACTATCAACTTGATAAGACGAATATGCCAGTTATTTTTCCGTCACATATATCACACTTGTAAAAATATCAATCTAATAGAATATAACACCTTTTTACGTTTTACATGTACATCTGAGCGTGACCCTGTCTTATAAGTGTATTCCTAAAAAAAACTTTTTTAGCCAAACATTAAAATCGTCCGTTACAGGAAAGCACTGGTGAAATATATTATAAAGAAAAATAAATTAGTGGAATTTCAAATATTATTGCATAGAAATATAACGTGTCGATAATTTTGTACCTCATTTATTATACTGTTCAATGTTTGTCTACAAGATTCGGACATGAATACGTTTTCTTCTTAAATAGAAGCAGCTAGAGATTTTTTACCAATGTGAAACATTTCTGGCGGGAAAGTAAGAATTTCTTATTCTGCGAACAATAAGCTCTAATTGGGAATAATCGAAGAGTGGTTCCGGAGTTTAAGGAGCAGCAAAAGTTCGGTACACAGTTCACTCTGTCATATACTAGTGCTACATGATATTGTAGCTATATTGTATACTGTTACTTTTTCTGAACAATGAAATTTATTCAGAAAACAATTAACAATTTATACAATTTAAGGTATAAAATAGAATGAACCAATCATTGAACTTAACGAAAATAATATTTTCCATTTTTTCTTTTACTGATTTGTTTACCTCGATGCTAATCTTTCTTTCAAGTAAAGCAAATTTTTTAAAATGAAGTTTGCACATAACAATTTCTGAGGACTGGTTTAATTGATTTCTGCGGGCTATAGCGTATTGGTACGCGATTAAGTTTTAAGGCATGGAAGAGCACGTGATCTGTTTTCGGTAAATGGAGGAGCACGTGATCCGTAAACCGTACATGATTTGTTAAATGAACTTTTCTAAAACCTAGCTTATATCCGTTTTCGGGTAGGTTACGGATTTATCTCTGGAAACTAAACATGTAAACAAATAGGAAGTTAATTTATAGATGTTATGAAGTCAATAGTCAACTATCTATATATTCATTACCTTTATGGCTGTAGAAACCGAATGTTCAAGCTATTTACTTGTTGACATAATTCGTATTTCGGTTGTAGTTGTACATAAGTAGGCTTTTTAAATGCATAATGATAGTTTAACATGTAATATAAGCATTACACCATTATCAATATCACACACGACTGGGACTAAGATAACAGTACGTCATTGACGTTCCAGTCTTGACTTATAATTGTTAATCGTTCCAGTATTCATAATTAAAAATACAAAACATAATTGTCGGTAGAGATTTCATTCTTTATCAGCCTTTGTTCTGTTGTAAACAGCGAAACTCACCAATCTTTAGTGCTTAGTTTAATTTTGTTTTGTCATGTCATACATTTTACGAATTGGCGTAGTACTACCTAAATTTTCGCCATTCTTAACACGACCCGTATTTTTCTTTATTAAACAAAAGGCCGAAATGCATTATAGAATAAAATATGTTTGAACGGGACCAAAACCGTGTGTTAACAGAATAACGCAATACAGTTCACAGAGCCCGGTTAATCTTGCCGAAATAAATCTGCCTATTTCAGTCGAGTCGATGAAATTGATATCAAAAGACAGACGCTCTTTTTTCTATTCATCTGGCAACTGCTATGGTAACTGCCCGATAAGCCTGATAATTAATTTTATATTAGGTCAGTAACCTAATAAGCCCCGTCCATTTCATCGGACTTTTTTATTAGCCTATGTTCTCATTTATATCAGCCTTTGAAATCTACAATTTTACCTCATACCCACTCAAGTCTCTAATCAAGATGTGATTTTCATAATTTGTTTTGTTCAATATATTCTGACGTCACTTCATTAAGTAAGTGCTTAATTTTTTGCTATCTAATTTGTTCGTAATTGAAAACGAAATATCAATAATGAAAATTACATACTATATCTTAGAAATAAATTGCAGAAACAAACAACAAACAAATATACGGTTAAATTATTCATTGTTCAAAACTTAACTAGTAATGTACCCAAAACAGACATTACAACGAGATAAACAAAAAATGCATAAAATCTTTGTCTTATTTATCTCATAACTTTGTAATTATTGAACAATAATGCCGAGTAGCAATGCGGACGAAATTGCATAATGACCTTCATCTTCCTGCTTTGCTCCTTTGTCATTAGAAGGGAAATAACTACTTTACATAACATATTTCAGCATTAACCTCCCTTTTATAATTATACCCCCGCACAACAAAGTTGTAAGGGGGGTATACTGGAATCAGCTTGTCCGTCCGGCCGTCCGGCTGTCCGTCGGTTTTTTCTTTTCCGACCAATAACTTAAGATTCCTTTGACCCACAGTCTTCATATTTGGCATGGAGGTAAGTCATGATTAGTAGATGACCCCTATTGATTTTGAGGTCACCAGGTCAAAGGTCAAGGTCACAGGGGCCTTGAATTCAAAAAGCTTGTCCGCCCAATAACTTAAGATTGCTTTGACCCATAGTCTTCATACTTGACATTGAGGTTAGTCAGGATTAGTAGATGACCCCTATTGACTTTGATATCACCAGGTCAAAGGTCAAGGTCACAGGGGCTTGGACTTTAAAAAGCTTGTCCGCCCAATAACTTAAGATTCATTTGACCTACAGTCTTCATATTTGGTATGGAGGTTAGTCATGATTAGTAGATGACCCCTATTGACTTTAAGGTCACCAGGTCGAAGGTCAAGGTCACAGGAACCTTGACTTCAAAAAGCTTGTCCGCCCAATAACTTAAGATGCCTTTGACCTAAAGTCTTCATATTTGGCATGGATGTTAGTCATGATTAGTAGATGACCCTTATTGATTTTGAGGTCACCAGGTCAAAGGTCAAGGTCACAGGGGCCTTGAATTCAAAAAGCTTGTCCGCCCAATAACTTAAGATTGCTTTGACCCATAGTCTTCATACTTGACATTGAGGTTAGTCAGGATTAGTAGATGACCCCTATTGACTTTGATATCACCAGGTCAAAGGTCAAGGTCACAGGGGCTTGGACTTTAAAAAGCTTGTCCGCCCAATAACTTAAGATTCATTTGACCTACAGTCTTCATATTTGGTATGGAGGTTAGTCATGATTAGTAGATGACCCCTATTGACTTTAAGGTCACCAGGTCGAAGGTCAAGGTCACAGGAACCTTGACTTCAAAAAGCTTGTCCGCCCAATAACTTAAGATGCCTTTGACCTAAAGTCTTCATATTTGGCATGGATGTTTGTCATGATTAGTACATGACCCTTATTGATTTTGAGGTCACCAGGTCAAAGGTCAAGGTCACAGGGGCCTTGAATTCAAAAAGCTTGTTCGCCCAATAACTTAAGATTGCTTTGACCCATAGTCTTCATATTTGACATTGAGGTTAGTCATGATTAGTAGATGACCCCTATTGACTTTGAGGTCACCAGGTCATAGGTCAAGGTCACAGGGGCCTTGACTTTAAAAAAGCTTGTCCGCCCAATAACTTAAGATTCCTTTGACCCAAAGTCTTCATATTTGGCATGGAGGTTAGTTATGATTAGTAGATAGCCGCTATTGACTTTGAGGTCACCAGGTCAAAGGTCAAAATCACAGGGGCCTTGACTTCAAAAAGCTTGTCCGCCTAATAAACTTAAGATTCCTTTGACCTACAGTCTTTCATATTTGGCATGGAGGTTAGTCATGATTAGTAGATGACCACCTATTGATTTTGATGTCACCAGGTCAAAGGTCAAGGTCACAGGGGCCTTGACTTCAAAAAGCTTGTCCGCCCAATAACTTTAGATTCCTTTGACCCACAGTCTTTATATTTGGCATGGAGGTTAGTCATGATTAATAGATGACCCCTATTGACTTTGAAGTCACCAGGTCAAATGTCAAGGTCACAGTGGCCTTGACTATAAAAAGCTTGTCTGCCCATTAACTTAAGATTCCTTTGACCCACAGTCTTCATATTTGGCATGGAGGTTAGTCATGATTAGTAGATGACCCCTTTTGATTTTGAGGTCACTGGAACAAAGGTCAAGGTCAGGGACTTTGACTTCAAAAAGTTTGTCTGCCCAATAACTTAAGATTCCTTTGACCCACAGTCTTCATATTTTGCATGGAGGTTAGTCTTGATTAATAGGTGACCCCTATTGATTTTTAGGTCACTGGGTCAAATGTCAAGGTCACAGGAGCCTTGACTAAAAACGTTTGTCCACCCATTAACTTAAGAAACCTTTGACCCACAGTCTTCGTATTTGGCATAGATGTTGATCATGACCATAAGGTGACCCCTATTGATTTTGAGGTCAAAGGTCAAGGTCACAGGGACCTTGACAAAAAAAGCTTTTCCCCTCAATTGCTTAAGAATGCCTGTCTGCAGTGTATTGTTTTTGACATTTTCACATTTGAAGCATGTAGAATACATAACTTAGCAATGCACTGGCTTAGTAACCTCAGATTTGACAGGGAGGTTGTCCTTGAGCTTTAAATGGCCACTGTTGATTCTGACAAAGTGGTATGCGGGAGTATTCACGCCATGATAGTGGCAGTTCTAGTTTATGGTAAATTTCTACATAATATATAACGTACGTTAGTAGCAGCCTTGCTGCACAGATTGTACTACTTCATGTATTTGAATAAACTAAATTGATACATCATTAGAGTTTATCGTCAAAATATACACCCATAAACAATTATTATTGTGTAATAGTTTGAAAAAAACAGACAAACACACACCTTTGTATTTGTTTGAGGAAATAAAGATTATTCAAAAACATAATACATATATTCAATCATATATAATTAAAATGCACTGTTTTTAATTAACCGTAGCTGCCTTTTTCAATGATAGTTATAATGGTTATAACAAAAATGAATTGACTTGACGTCATTTAGCGACGCCAATCGTGACTTTCCTCACCATCTTCCGCGTTATTCTTTTGTGTTCATTTAGTGTATTTCACCGGGTGATAAGCACACAAATGTTCTAAATCCATTATTACAACAGAAGGAAATGACTATTCATTTCTCAGGTGTAATGCGCCTTTATAGGAAATAGGTACAGTTTATCTATTCCAAAGGTACTGACTTTTGCTGTTAACCAATAATCATAAACTGACCAAAGCGATATTCTGCCTGCCGAAAGAAAAGTGCCCCTTTGCCGAAGATGAATAATGCTTTTAAAATTAGTTCTTTAATCAATGTCCCAAAGACTGTATAATATCAAAAGAGCACATACTTTGAAATCACGTTAGCTAACTGTCTGCAGTACAATATTAACTTTTCTGTATAGATTCCACTAGACTAAAAGTATTGTTTTCAAGAATTGAATTTGTTGTAAATTTATGTTCAACCGAGGTATTCTGAATTTACATGTTATTCGATTATTTTGATACATCTTCATGTGGGCTGACATTAAATCTCCTGTTCAGTATATATTTTATAATATATTATTGTAAAAGGCTTAATTTATTAAGACTTATAAGCTTCATGAAATACAACTCAACGCTTTTTAAGAGGAAATTGAAGTACTATGCAAAACAAACAGAAAACATAAACATGTACGACACAATTCATATTTAATTTAATCTTCAAAGATTTACTATGCTCATCCTTGCGTAAAATAAGTTAATCACATAATTTTATTAAATTCTATGACATTCTTACCGATTATGTCGAATTTAATTGAAAGTATAAATAAAATATGTATGGAAGCTGCGTTCGACTTTTGCTACAGACAATAAATTAATGGTTACCACTCATTATGAACTAAACTCAGAGATTTTATAATTATCTCAATGATTCAGACTACCGACTCGGTTTATATTTGCAAACAACCGTTTATATAGGACCATATAACGTGTCAAAAATTTTTATAACTAATAATATAAAAGTCTGTCCCACCAAATTTGAATATCAATTTTTGTATTTAATATAATAGTAAAATCATTTAAATTAATGTCATGTTAACCCTGACGTCAATATGCAAGTATATATGCATGTTTTCCATTTGTTTCATAAAGTCAGTAATATGGTCAAAATGTTAAAATTACATTTTCCTGTTGCCTTAGGTTGTAACCTGACGTGACGTCCATTTCAAAATGGCAGTACCCATATTGTCGTCATTTAGGGTTTATCCCACAATAAGCGTCAAGTGTTCTAGATTATTAAAAACTCTGATTATGCTTATTTAATTACTTACCAATATCTAAATTTTATCATTAATTTAAATGAAAAATGAGAACAAAGTATGTGTCAGAAAGGCAATTTTACTAGCAAACCACTGTTTAAAATAACCGCAAATTGAAACCCATTTGTTGTGAAATACCAGTAACCTATTTATAAATGAAAGTTTTGCTGAAAACCCAGTATCACCTGAATGCCAGTGAATGGGGTTTTAGAAATAAATATATGTGTGTGATTTCTTATTTATGATGAGAAAATGAAATAAATATTTCAGATTGTTACTTTGCAAGTGTATGAACGGTACTAAAATAAAGTAGATAAGTATTCCAAACATTGTTTTGAATGGACAGCAAATAATATCTTTTTGCGGTTAATTAAACAAAAGTGATTGCAGTTCAAACTGTCAAATGCTATTTTCTTATAGTAACAAAAATGACACATAAGGCAATGCATGTCGTGTTAACGTGTGCCTATTGGCCAAAAGCGGCTAATACCCAAACGGACTATAACATTTTACTAAACAGGTAAAATTTGCGAGTCATACGTTAGATCATCTACTTGTAATGGCGGACGTATTAAACCTTAATCTAATACGAGGAGACGGTAATGAATTATTTCCAGATATTCTCTCAGATGGCAAAAATTATGTTTCATTGACGCAAATACTAATGGTGAACCTTCAACAGCTCCTGAATTAAGAAAAATATACATGTACAGTTTCAGACATTTTTTCTGGCTCAGCTGTGCTGGTCATTTTGTTGCCAGGGCTTCTTGTTATATACAACGGCCACCATTCGTAAAGGCAGACATCCATGTAATATCAGTTTGGAAAAATTCGGTCGGTCTTGAAGTCGAACTATTAAGACTATCCATTGTGTAGAAATTAAGCTTTATTGCGGGAAAGCACCATTCGTGCTTTGGATGATTATATAAATAAGCATTGATGTAAATATTAACAGGACACATTTTCCCTGTATGTTTTAGGTGTCAGCTTGATGTTATAAGCTATTTGGGAACACGTGTACATGTTTTGTGTTTTATCAATGACAGGATACTTGGATCCGGTTCAAATCCCGTGTTCGACATTGGACGTTAAATTCCGCCTTGTTTGATTCGATACAGTACGTCTGTATTTCTAGATTGCATTTGTAAACTAAGCAAGTCTTGCAAAATGTCTTTCTTAGTGTTTGATCATTAACATGATTAAAGGAGCAAGATTAGCAATGCTGATGTTTCGTGTTCCATGTATTTTGCGAAAGTTTAGAAAAGCCGTCATATTTAGTTATTAATCATTGTCATATCGTAATATATTTTAATAATAATTATCTAAATACATTGTTCAACCCTCTAACGGGATTCGAATCCATAGGTGGATCGGCGACATTAAATGTATACATAAACTGCTCATATTTTTTAACTAAATACTTTTTACTAGTATTAAAGAAACATCTGACCAAACAACAGAAGAAAGAGATTAAAGATATATTACAAAAGTCACCTCTATGCCACCGTAAAATATTGTCCCTTTGCCCAAACAAAATTCTTAAGTTTTTAATGTGATGCACGTAATACCTATCTTGTGCATTTTCCCGTTTGAGTTGAAGTATTTTAATGGAATAATTCAAAGGCTGCATAAATTATCATAGCACTTTTCTTTGACATTTTTGTGACCTTCAAGTGTATGAAGAATACGTTTTCTGTCTGTTGCTTGTATAATTATTAGACGCTGCGTGCAGACGCGGCTGATGGTTGATATGCATTCGTCTATTCAGCAATGGGGCAAAATTTAATCTTTTAATACTTTGGAAGGTTATACATGCCTGAGAAATAGACTTATTCGGAATCTCAGCGCAACGGAGATAATTTTGTAGAAAAAGCACAATGAATGTGTGTAAATAACAATTATCAAACTAAAAAATATTCTATATATTCAATATAATATCATGATGGCTATTTCTTTAAAAATTCAATAGGATTTGTTTTAATTTTTAGCTCACCTGACCACGAAGTGGTCAAGGTGAGGTATAGTGTTGGGGCTATGCCCGTCGTCGTGCGTCGTTCGTCGTCAACAATTGGGTTGTTAACAGTCTAGCAGTCACAGTTTTGATTGGATCATCATCACATTTAAACTTTGTCAGAATGTTTGTCTCAATGAAATACAAATCGAGTTCGAAGATGGTTTATCTCGGGTCAAAAATAAGTCAAAGGAGCTAAAAATAGAAAAAGCTTTTTAAGACACTAGTGGCTGCATTTTTGATCCAAATCTTCTGGAAATTTGTCAGTAATGTTGTTTTGATGATTTCTAGGTCAAGTTCGAAGATAAGTCATCTCCCTTCAAAAACTAGGTCACAGAAGCTAAAAATAGAAACCAAACTTGTTAATACTCTAGTGGCTGCAGTTTTGATCAAAATATTCTGAAAATTTGTCAAAAAAATTGCTTTGATAATTTCTAAGATAAGTTTGAAGATGGGTTATGTCCGGGCAAAAAATAGGTCACAGAAACTAAAAATAGAAAAAGCTTTTTAACACTCTAGTGGCTACAGTTTTGTTCAAATATTCTGGAAATAAGTCAGGAAGGTTGCATGAATTTTTTTAGGTCAAATTCCAATATGGGTCATCTCTGGTCAAAAACTAGGTCACAGGAGCTAAACATAGAAAAAGCTTGATAACACTCTAGTGGCTGCAGATTTGATCCAAATATTCTGGAAATTTGTCAGGAAGGTTGTTGAGATAATATCTAGGTCAAGTTCGAAGATGGGTCATCTCCGGTGAAAAAAAAGGTCACAGGAGCTAAAAAAGAAAATTCTTGTTAACACTGTAGTGGCTGCAGTTTTGATTGGAATATTCTAGAAATTTGTCAGGGAGGTTGTTTTGATGATTTTTAGACAAGTTTGAATATGGAACGTCTCCGGTCAAAAAAAGGTCACATTGCCCAAATATGGAAACACATTTTTAACACACTAGGGGTCACATTTTTTTACTCAATTGTCATCCCTTGGACAGGATGCTTGCCATAGACATTGCTTGGATGCGGTTGATGGGTCAGGGGAGCAATCCAGGGCCATTATGGCCCTTTTGTTTAATGTTTTGAAGGATAATATATTCCGTTAAAATGGACATATTCTCGGCGCAATGGATATATTTTTCTTTAACCCTGTTTTTGTCTTGAATTTATTTTAAGAATACCAATCACTTTTTGCTGAATATCCTAATTGAATTTATTTTTCTTCAAGCAGAACTATTAAACTTTGCCGCAACATACATATATTTCAGTATTTAAGATATGGCATAACTTTGTGAATTTATGGAACAGGTTCTACTCTTTCACAAAAATATGCATCTCATAAAACAACAATTACATACCATAAATAATTGATAAGTGCTACGGATATTCAACAGTAACAGAGAACAATTGTCAAGGTTAATGATTTTGAACATTACTAGTGACTGTAAACATCATTTGGCGGCGACTTTGAAGTGCAGCATCAACATTAAACTTCTATTGTGATTGTATTCTTTTTGCACAAACATTCAGGTATTATAAATTTCACTCATAGCATATGCAACAAATCTTTAATGAAATGGCCATCAGTTTTTGAAAACAAAACTAATTTACTGTTTCTGACTTTTAAACGCGGAAATCACAAGCGGTGTCAAGAGCCCCGCGATGAATGAAACATGGCGTGAATAATTAAAATTGAAATCACATTAAAAGCACTAAAAAATATCTTCTGTGTCAAATATAGACTTGTCCCCTGCGTACTTATATAAGGCAGCCATCTTGGGTGGGAACCATAGTAGGACAGGGAAACAGATTATGTCAAATTACACTTCCGGGAGAAGAAAAATCAGAAAATATATGAACTTATCAATGATAAGAATTATAGTAATGATGAAAAAATGTAAAATGTTACATTTACATATCCATTTTCATAAACCAGCACATTAAAGGTAACGTTCAAACTCCAGCTGTGATTAGAGATTAATAAAAATGGTGGACGGGATTTTCTTGCATAACAGATTGGCTTTTCCGTAAGTTTTACTTATGCCGGAAATTTCATCTGGCATGGGGGTGCCAGATAAGTCGCGTGCCAAACAACAACATCATTTTAGCGCACTTTATAAATGATCCGCGTTAAAATGATGTCGTTTTAGAAGGGATGCTTAGGATGACGTCCTTTCACCATAAGTATTGTTATATAGTTGTAAATTGATACGCTATTGTAAGAAAATAGTTATGAATGAAATTACTTTAATTTCCATGAGCATATATCATATTGAGGTTAACCATTTTAAATATGGAATAATATGGCAAAATATGCAAGAAAAAATACCTGACATATGTTTGCGGTTCGGCATGCCACGTCACTCCCCAATGGACGGGTTCCCTCGGGACGGATATTCCGGTCCGAACCGCAACATATGACAGATATCATTATTACAAACTCTGACGCAGTGGTCCCCCTTTGCTACGCTCACAGAGCGAAACATACCTACATTTAGCTATACCTATTTTCGAAGTGCAAAAAAGATCTGGTTTACATGTATACTGAACATGCCATGCTTGATATTAAATCTTAAGAGCTTCCCGCGCCAAAGGTAGCACCAAATTTCATACTATAAAGAATGCATGAGATATAGATTCATGCACTGCAAATTGACGTGAAAAGGCATGATTGAAAGGCCTTTTAGTGATGAAAATCGTAGAGCTTGTGAAGGTTTCCAACCCCCAACGCCCAGCCTCTAACATGGCTCTGTTTTCTAAATATGTTTCGAACACGACCTTCTCAACCTCTGGGAAATTGGATTGTGTTTGTGTGTGTGAGCGTGTATGCGCGCGTGCGTATTTGCGTGCATGTATGTGTGTTGCTCTAATAAGTTTTTAATGAAATAAAATTATCTTGCTTAACTGAAACCAATTATGTGTGGTAAAATATAGACTCTTTCCAAAATACTGAACAGTTCCAATTCGATGTGTAACTACGAATTCTTTTTCCTTAAATCATGGATAATTCCGTAGTTAACAGTGTCAAAAATTAATCAAATTCTACCTATAGATTTGTAATGTTTTTTTAAGTAGTACGCGCATATTCACCAATGAGGACAACATTTTAAACTATTTTCGATTTTTGTCTGCTTTAGACAAAAATTATGTTATGCTTAAATGGTAAGATTTTAATTTATTGAAGTTTGATTCATTCTACTTTAATTATTTTAAAAAATGTCTCAAATGTATGTATTATTTACTTCTGGAAGTGATATCAGACGAAAATTCTTTCTTTCAGCTTTAGCTTTATTTTATTCCAAATACTTCAATATACTTCTGCTTGTGTATGCAATTATACACGTTAACTAAATATATATTTCTATTAATGGAAGTTTCGATTGGATCTTTGATAGTAATATCTTTTTTGTATCTGTAATTGAATGGCGTGCTCTGAAAAGGAAGTAAAATACTAGTTTATACTAGGGTACAAAAAGGTGGCTTGAATACGAGAATGGGGAGGGGCAGGTGAGGGAGGCTTTAATGTCAGAGGTAGATCTTCGGTATGCTAAACTCATAGCTTAATGTCAAAGAAAGAAACGAAAATTACAACAGGAAAATCAAAATTCAAAAAGTTGGTGGTCTTTCATCAAACCTTCCTATTCTACCTCAAAACCACTTACCTCTGACGACAACATTATCATGATGATAACAAGAAAAGCATTGATGTAAAGCATAAAAGGCGACGCCAAAAAAATTTGATCAAGTTTTGCACCTAAATACTTAACAAAAGATTGTATTTGATAGCAGTACCATTACATGTGACCTGGAGGCTAGGCCCTGTTTAAGTTGAAACTTAAACCAAAAAGAGTGACTCTGTCTTGCTAAGATGCAAAGACAATTTATAGTCAATTAACCAATCTTATAAGACTCATGCCATACGAGAGAATTTCTTCAGATTTATTTTACCAGATAAAAGGATGCCTGAGTCATCAGCATATAATAAAAGCTTATTGCTTAGGGTTGCAGACATGTCATTGACATATATTAGATATAAAAGATGACCTGAAATGAACCTCAGGGGGACACCATAGGTACTCGGTGCAGTAGTAGAATGAGTACCAGCTACATCCCCCAGCTGCTGTCTATCAGAGATAAGACTTTAACCATGTAAGAATGTCATTACCTATGGCAGATGCTTGAAGTTTCATAAAGAAGGAGAAGAACTTCTTCATGTGCCGTATAGTGTGATCAATTGTATCAAATGCCTTTTGTAGAGCTAAAAGCATCATGCAATACTGCCTTTGCCCATTTCAAATTTAATACAATCTGTTAAATGAATCAAACACGTGTCAGTAGAAAAACCCCTTCTAAACCCTGACTGAAACTGCCTGACCATGACTTGAACCCATGCCTGTCAGAAGACCAACTGAGCTATCCGGGCGTCTACACATTTTCTCTTTAATAATGAAACAGTTCTAAACCGCAACATACTTCCCCACTATATTGATTTGTGCCCTTGAATTTCTGCTGTTTACAGAGCATAGTAAATTAAACTCAGAGTTATATGCATTCACAGGATGAGAAAAACTTTCAGCTTGACCAGAACTCAAGCCTGTGACCCACATAATAATATACCGCGGCTGTAGCGATAGAGCTATCTGGCCGCTTACATATTTTCTCCCCTAAATAGTGAACAGTTCTAAACCATGACAGATACTTTTAGATTTTTAAATTAACATGTAGATTAATTCTTAATTAAACAAATAAGTAAAAAAACACTTACATACTCATAGTATTAATCAAAATAACAATTTATATATTGTATAATTATTTTTACTAAAAAGGGCTTAGACAGTTATTGGTTGTGCCATTATTTATAACAGGTCAATTGAAAGTGAACATAACTGTACTAATACATGTACAATATCTGTTTTTTGTACAGATAAAAAACTAACCTTTTTTTCTATGATACGATTTTTTATGAAGGCTGATTTGTATTTTACATAAGGGGCACCGGGCGAAAACATGCAAATGCAACAAATGAACCACTTTGTGATAGATTGTATTTTCATGTTTCATGGTGCCCGGGTACTTTTTGTACTTTGTTGGTTTTCATGTGGCACAAATCACCCACTTTATAATTTAGTTCACAAATTTATTCAAGGGCAAAAAATAGATGAATACAGAATCCCTAAAGAAAGCCCAACACGGCAAAATTGAAAATGTTGCAGGCTCGATTTGATTGAGCCTGTTCATGGACGGTACTGGAAAGTGCAAGTTACCGTCCACGCCCCCTAGCACCGGCTTCAGCGGAATTCAACATTCAAACGTGAAATAGTAAAATTTTGAATTTAGAAACATCCGCAGATGTGTTCATACGGCGGTTATCATGGAACCTTCAATGTGACACTTCCGTGCCATTCCATGAAAAGCGGCGTATGGTCCCCAAGTAATAAAATGCGTGTGCCCTAAACGAGAAAACAATGGGCGGAACTAAATAAAATGGAATTTTGAAAGGGGATCGGAGGTTATGAAGCCTGCGTATCACAGATAAGACGTCAAAAGACAAATTTAAAAAGCAGGCAACATATCCTAAGGGTGATTCAACATTATTCAAGTAGGAATATTGGAACCACCCAACTAGAAAATGCCGAACACTTGAAACTAAAAATACCACAAGCACAACAATAATGTCGTGCTGAACGATCTTCAAGGATCTAAAATATAACATCATTGATTAAATGTACGGGGAGACTTTTTACAGCCGCCACACGGCACAAATAACACGGATGTGATCATAAAATAGATGAATACAGAATCCCTAAAGAAAGCCCAACACGGCAAAATTGAAAATGTTGCAGGCTCGGTTTGATTGAGCCTGTTCATGGACGGTACTGGAAAGTGCAAGTTACCGTCCACGTAGTAACAATCTACTCTTTAAAAAGTCTGTTGTCGGGTTGACTTTGGAGACCTGGAGGTTGAGACCTGTGTTCCTCCATTACAAATAGACAAGACAGAAGCTGTCCTTTTCAAACTATGCACATGTTAGAAAAAGACTATGGAGAATATGATTTTTTAAGACTTTATTAATTATATTGCTTGATCCAAGTTTAAGGACATTTTCAATCATTACATGTATTATCATTCATAACTTGAAATGAAAGTCTCATCCCTTTAATTATAATATTAAATATCTGTAACTCTTAAAATACATAAATATTATAAGTCTCATCATATCAACATACTAATATATACATGTATGCACATAACATTAATAATTCCCAGTTTCTATTAATTAAATATGAAATCCAAAAATTGACATTAACATTGGTACTAATGGATGGAATTCAAAATCTAGTAGAAAGAAAACTATAATGTATAAACTCTATCATAGATAGTAGATACTATTATTAGCCAGCTTACACTATTAACACCTTTAACCTGTAAACTAATCAATAATTATACCTATATTATCATACATTTATATGAAAGTTTCATCCATCATAACTGTAAGTCTAGATGTAACTGTAAATACAGAAATACACATTATATCCATATACTAAGATACAAATGTATGCACATTACATTAATAATTCCCAGTTTCTATTAAAAATAAATATAACATCCTATTACCATTGGTACTTGGATGGAATTCGTAATTTTTACTGAAAGAAAACTATATACATGTATATATATATTTATACAGTATAAAAGTAAAAAAATCAAATAGTCTATATCATATAATAAAGATTGAGTTGCGTGAGTGTCTTAACATTAAATGCAGATATCTTTAGTAACAAATACTGTTCCTCCTTTAACATTCCATTAGACTTTACTATATAACTAACTGCATATATATCAAGCGTTTAAAATTGATAACTTCAGGATGTTATCCTTTCTCTGTTTTAATATATGGACATGAACACCTATATGCATAGCTTTAATTTTCTACCTTTCATTTTTACCAAAAGTTATTTTATTAACAATTTATTTGCAAACACATAGAAAATAATAATGATTTTTTCACATAGTGATTAGAAGATTCCTGTAACAGAATACCTGTAGGTATGTACTAACTGAACAAACTAGGAAAATCCAGTCTAAAGTATATAAAGCCAGTAAAAAAATCTATCAATATTCATTCCTTACGGCCTCTATGCTTTTGATGACCTTACAACTGGTAAATTTTATACAACAAAAATAGTTAGTAATACCTAAGATAGACAGAAAAGAACAAATTATTTAGCAAACATGAGTTACTTCCCCTTAAAATAGAGAAAACCTGAAACCCTAAATAACAGCCTAAACAGCAAAATTATGAAATGTTGCAGGCTCAGTTTAAAAAAGCCATGCAAAGCAATGTTAAAGTATTCATAAAAAGTTAGATGGCCATGAGACAACAGTAAATGCAGAAAATCGGATAGCTTTCAACATCCGGATACTGGTACACTTTGTAAAAACAATCATTCTGTGCAATAGATAAACGTAATATGGATTTAATCAATAGGATAATCGTTTAAAACAGTTTCATTACCTATCCTAATACTCATTTGCAGGTGAACGTTCTTCTTGTAGGAAAATTTTGAAAATATATAAATGAATGAAAAGAATACGGCATCAATGTAGACCACAACGATATTCGAAATCCGGGTTTTAGTATTGCCAATAAAGCTAAGGGACAAGCTGTTAAACTGAGCCTGCAATTTCGTGAAAATAATATCACAATGCACATGTTTTTTACATAAAGTTATTTAATACAAATATAACAACATATTTGTTAACTTGATTTTTACGAATCAAAATAAAACTAATTAACACAACATGACATTAACTGCTAAAAATAACAGCTCCACCCATAGACCAAAATAAAAAAGCATTCAATAAGAGACGAGGCCGCTCACAGGCGTCGCCAAAAAAGAGCTCGAACAAATTCACTAAGAAGAAGCTGCTAGAATAATAACCGGAACAACTAAAATTGTGTCTATTGATAAACTCATGAAAGAAGTTTGGTGGGAATCCTTGGGAAAAATGGCGTTACAAACATAAACTGATTCTTTTCTTTCAAATGAAAAATAGTCTTACCCCTCAATACCTTTATGACTTTGTCCTTTCTTCTGTTGGGAGTGAGCATCGGTACCCACTCCGGAACTCACACAACACACAGAATATTCTCACGAGTACAGACTATTACTATAAATCATTCTTGCCTTCTGTTATCAGAGATTTCAATTCTCTTCCACCTCAAACGCAAAATGCCTCAACCTTACAGAGACCGGAGACCGAAAGCGACCCAACCGGAGAATAGCAATTGGAACATCCTTGCTTATTATCTTTAATAACCACGGAAACAATAGGTAGTGAAAGTAGTTCTACCACGTGGTTTCAAATGTAAACATTAAGATAGTGAATGTAAAACGAATGTACATGTAATTGACATCCAAAAGAAAATTAAGTCTGTTTCAATACGATTATGATTGAAAATATGTCTGATAACAATTTTGATATAAATATGTCCATTGATTTACAATTTTAAACAAATCCGACTCAATGTCAACACGTTTGTATTTTGTATTTTCGGTTTCTACAACCATAATAATGAATATACAAATAATATATTGTTTGCTTTTGTATCGATGACTTCACTTTTTTAGTTGGGCGTTGACTTGATATATTGGAAATAAACTTGTCAACAACTCCCAGCATTAAATTACTGTTTGTTTACATGTCTAGTTTCTTAGCGTATGTTAGATCGAAATACCGAATCCGTGTATTTATCCTACTGTGTTCGAGGTCTTTATCCGAAGACTGACATAAAGGGCCGAAAAGTTGCGATTGCGAATAATAGTATATCCCATTTATAAAAGCCGTTTTAGTTTATCGAAACGATCATTCGTGTCGCACTATGGTAAGAAATAACAAACTTGATAATTCTGAAGGAAATTAAATGGAAACATATTCAAATAATTAATTGCATTCGTTATAAATCTATAGAAAAATTTTAAGCATGCCATTTTTACGAATTGTTATATCATAGTATTATCATTTTGTAAAAGTATTTTCCGTAGTTTTTTTCCGGTTTTCTTTTTTACGGACCTGGTTGCACTTATGACATTTTTACAGTGAATATTTAAATTGACCATGTTCATAACTTTACATGTCGCTTTATTTTGACGTTGTGCGATAGTTAACAGGTGTAGCAGTAGTATACTATTAAAACCTATTCGCTGTTCAAATCGACCTTGATTTCCCTATTGATGTTGACTACTATTTTGTATGTTCCAAAGAAAATACCACATGAACTTGAAATTCTATCAAATCACCAATATATACGGAATATTATGTTGTAGTAGCTTTCTGGGGCTTTGTATTTTGCTACGAGCAGCGGTGGAAAATTGATATCTCGCGAGACCGAAGGTCGAGCGAGATATCAATTTTCCAACGTTGCGAGTAGAAAAATACATAGTCTCAGAAAGCTACTACAACATAATTTTCCTTTTATTATATACCTTTTCGTTTTATTCAGAAAATGAAATGTAGTTGTCAAAAAATAAATTCATGACTGACGGATGAATACGTAATTCTTGAAATTCGGCCACGCCTTTAATAATTTTGGTTCCCGTTTCCAAATGCAACGTCATACAAAGCTAAGATCGGAACCAACGTCAAAAATAGTTCGTCACTTCCATATATGGTACCGTATTTGTCACTAACATAATACGGAAATTTCTATCCGATGAAACGTATTTGCGCTTCAATATTGACGTGTATTTTAGGGAGAAAATTTATAGGTATATAATAAATATGATATATCCAAAAATTCCGTCTATATAGTATAAATAAACTTATATTATATGGGGAGTATATTTTGAATATCATTAACCTGTATATTTTGGATTATTATCTTTAATATTGATAAAATTACAAGTTCCTGTGAAAAAAAAACAGTAATATTCCGATCTCTAGCATGGCTACCAAAGTTCATAATGAACAATGTCTTTCGTCCGATCATTCATAATTGATATACAATTCTGGTAAAAATCAATTAACCATTGAACAATTTATATATTTTATATCTTGTCATCATATGTCTACTAGTTCATCTTCACTTGTTGCATTTCTTGCTTAAACACCCATTTATTTCTTGTTTGCACCTTGTATACATCAGTGTAGTTTTTAACAGTGTGGAAATGGGAGTATCACTCATATCGGTTGTGGGAAAGGGCAAAAGAGAGGGAACAGCACTGAACATAGTATTTTTGCTGATTTCTGTATAAAAATGAAATTGCGGTCATAACTGTTAATACATTTAATTAATATGTAGCGTCAACATTTTTAAACAAGAGCCCGTTTCAAGCCGGGTGATGCTCCCCGAATAGGTTTTGGACACAGGAAAGTACACCTCTTGTAGTTTCAGAGTTATGTCCCTGGAAAAAGTTCAAAGTGCAATAATTCCAAAATTAGGCAAGGCAGAGTTACTGTTCTTTGCACTGCACTTCTAAACAATGAGATCTATCAACCTACAAAGTTTCTTGATGATATCTCTTATGATTTCCGAGTTATGTCTCGGACAACTTCAAAAAGTAAAAATAAACAAAGGGCAATTACTCCAGAATTAGGCAAGGCAATGTTATGATTCTTGTGCACTGCTCATCTACCCATTGAGATATATCTACCTACAAAGTTTCATGTTGACATCTCTTATAGTTTTACAGCTATGTCCTGAACAAGATTTTTCTAAAAGGGGAGATAATTCAAAAATGAGGCTTAACAGAGTTATGGTTCTTTTGCATTGCACCTCTACTCAATGAGATCTATCTACCTACAATGTTTCATCTTGGTATCTCTTATAGTTTGAGAGTTATTTTCCGACAAAGTTCAAAAAGTTACAATTAACAAAGGGCAATAACTCCAAAATTAGGACAATAAGAGTTATTGTTCTTATGCACTGCACATCTACCCATTGAGATCTATTCACCTACAAAGTTTCATGTTGATATCTCTTATAGTTTTAGAGTTATGCCCGGACAAGTTTTTTCTAAAAGGGGAGATAATTCAAAAACCGGGCAAAATAGAGTTATGGTTCTTTGACACTGCACTCTCCCTTAATGCCCTCTACCACTGTATGAAGTTTCAACAAATTATCTCCGAGGGTTTTCAAGTTATGCTCCGGACAAGACAACGGACGGACAGACGAACGAACGGACAGACGGACGGACGTTCTCACAGGTAAATAATTATGTGGCTACTCTATTGTTCTCTCTATTCTTCTTTTAAGCCACACAAAAGAAAATAGCCACATAAAAGCATTACGGAATGAATGACATCAAAGAGAAAGAACAGTTACCTATTGTCCCTCTAGCCACATAATTACTGTCCTGTGAGTGCGGACGGACAGACGGACAAGGCGCCGACTATATGATCTCCCGAAATGTTTGGGCGAGCATAAAAAGAACAATCCCTCGATGTCACCCGAAACTCCTATTTTTTCATATATTATAACTTATACATCTAACTTGATAACGGTATTGGTGTTTCATGTAATTTAAATGCACATTATGCCTCATGAAATGTTGTTTTGTATATTTCCCAAAAGGTGTTAAATTTGATGTACTTTGAGAATATAAGAGTTACGCATTGGTCAATTACTTGAAGCATCTTTTCGTCTGTTACTTTTTGACAATAAGTACAGTTATAGTGAATTGAATATTAAGTATGAAAGTCAAAATAATGGTTTGTTTACATTTTGCTACTTTATGACAAATTATTTAACATTCATTGCTTCTTTATTCAGAAAGCAACATTTATGTTTCACTCAAATTATTATTTAAACATTGTAAAATTCATGTTTGCTCTTTCTTAGGAATTTAACTTTTTTTCTTAGCCATAATGTGCCTTTAACCTTAATTAAAGTACACATGTTTGATATCGTCAATAATGTTGAATGATGTCTTTCAAAATATGCAAATATATCAATTACTTATTTCATTGGCAAAAGTATAAGGAAAACAAGAGGCATTACTTCCTGCTTTGGAGCAATGTTTTCTTCCTGCTTATTTTCCGTCCATAATAACGTTTTATTAACCTATTTGTGTATTTAAAAATCATAATAAAACGGTTAAATTCAGTTGAAGATATATCAAATAAGTGTTACAAATTAAAAATCTACATTAAACACAAAAGAAACATTTCCACATTTTGCCCTTCCTTTTGGATCAGTTCTCGTTTAAAAAAAAAAAAAACTCGAGCAAGGCCAAAATCGCTTTACAATTCTTGTTGATTTTTACTTTTATATGAAGCAAATAATAACCCCTAAATAAAAAATAAAATGATCATCAACATTCCGACAAAATAGATCAGCCTGCTGAGATGTTCACTTTAATGCTCCCAAACTATAATCCACCATAAAATATAATGTATTAGATAAAAATATGTCACTGAGTAACATTTTTCTACTTTCTTTTTCAGAACTTCAAGGCGACATGATTAAATTCTACAGAAAAAGGTGTAGCTCAATACCTCTTTCGCCGCTTCTTGAAGAAATAGAGACACCTTTAGCTGGGTTCTACGTGATGCCAAATATAGTCGCCGTAAAACGAAAGTCCCTCACATGTGACGAAGAGAAGAGAACACCGATCAAATCTTTGAGAGACCTCTTATCAACCGGAGATAGAGATCAGCAAGAAATTTATCTGTCTGCTGATGCAGGCTTTGGAAAAACTGCTTTCTCAAAATTTCTTGCCATTGCATGGTGTCAAGCTCATTGTAACGATGAAAACTACGCCTGTTTTAAAGACAAGGTGCTAAAAACGTTATTTGACTTTGAGTTCTTATTTCTGGTTTTATTAAGAGACTGTACCTCTGTTTGTAACATTGACGATATGATTAAACAGCAAATTACTAACAAACTTCCTTCATCAGCCTCACTAGATGAAGTTCTACGTAGGGAGAAATGCTTGATTATATTGGACGGTCTCGATGAATGGACTCATCCTCTAAATAGTTGTTGTGAAGTAACAGAAAAAATCCCACATCGGTACATACGTGATAATTGTGTTATCCTTACAACAACTCGACCGTGGAAGCTTGGAATTTCAAATCTCAAAACAAGTCAAGTGAACATAAAAGCTGAATTGGTTCCATTAAGTGAAGACTCTACGCGACAATTAGAAGAAAATGCCATACGAAAAATGACCGGTTTCCGTGAAGATAGAGTACTGCAGAGTAAAATACAGGATTTAAATAAAGTGATACGTGAACGTGGCCTGGAACACATGCTAGTGATTCCGCTCCTTCTTATGTATATAGTTTGCTTATGGTGCAACAACATTCCTATAGGATATTCACAATATGAAGTTTACACCAATATAATTGAATTTCTATTATCAAGAATGTCAACGAAACACCCGGAACTTCAACCTTCTCGTGAATCGCCTGCTAGTGAAATTCCAGAATATTTGAAAAGTCATGAATTTTGTAAAAAGTTTTACAGTCTTATAACATCATTGGCAGAACTAGCTTACCAAACATTATTTAAGGAAACAAGAGAAAACACACTGGTTTTTGATAGAAATGTTGCTGAAAAATATCTCAAAGCAGACGACATAAAATTAAGTCTTCTCTCAGGAATACTGTCAGAAAGTAGAAATAAAACTTTAATCAAAGAAATTACCAAAGTATCGTTTTCCCACAAAACAGTTCAAGAATTCTTTGCCGCAATATTTATAAATTCTCAAAGTGACGCTCAGAAAATTATAGTAGAAAACTGTAGAAATGTTCAAGACATTCTGGACATGTCAAAAATTTGTGAATTTATAAGTAAAATAAAACCTGACCTTATGTGTGCAATATCAAATGATTTGATGTTTGTGATAAATGAAGATGAAAAAATACGCAACTATAGAACTGGGACAGATTACGATAGCGATAGCTCATTGTTTAGCATACAGAAAATGTTCATGTCGTGTTTACAAGAAATGCCCGAAGGTAAAAATATTCAATTATGTTTACAAGATTTCTTCATTGACTCGAACACCGTGCACAGTGAGCAGTTACAACGTTTGTTCAAACAAAATAAAAACAACATAAAATCCCTTTACATAAATACCATGTGCGGTACTTCCAGCATTTCATGTGAAATTATAGATTTATTCTCTCTCACAGATCTAAGTCACATACAGAAACTTTATTATTGTAATTATACGTGTCAGGTGGCTGAGATAAATCGTATATTGTTTCCCAGTTTACAGGCCGTATCTTTATTGTGTAGTAATTGGACAAATGATGAAGAAAATCTGAGTGAAACCTTGACGCGATTACAAAACTTGCAGTATTTAGATATTGTCGACTTCACGTTATCTCACAAAATACTGGAAACAATTTTCAATTTTATTTCCGGTCAAAAATCAATGAAAGAGTTAACATTGTTGAAGTTAGACTGTAACGAACATGGCCGCCATGATTGTAAGAAATGGAACATGAACTTGTCTAAACATTCAACTCTATCAAAGTTACACTTACAGGGGTTATCTTTGCGGCTACAAATAAATATAACAACACCGTCATTAGTTAATGTTACGTTGTGGGGTATCAATCTAGATGAAAACTCATTGTTACTGTCACGTGATATGTTGAATATTGAACGTGTTGAGTTGGGAGAGATAGAAATGTCAGGAGGAAGTTTACAGAACTTTATTACCGTGCTGGAAAATATTCCGCATTCAGTTATTGTAAAGATGGCCCGCATTAAACCGGAAACTGAATATGAACGTGTTAAAGAAACTATTCGGAGTTCACCAAATTTTCATGTGATACAAGAAGTGGAAGGCATTTGGGGGCCGACATTTGAGTTCAAAACAATGAAAGCAAGCAAGGAATAGACAGGAAAAAAACATTGTTAACCCTTTACTTCACATATACGCGAAACAACGCACGTTCGACCCCCCCCCCCCTCTTTTAGGCCTCAAATAGTGAAAAAATGTCCCATTTGGGCCCTAAATACATGTTTTCGCTTGAGAAATGTTGCTAAAAAAGCTTGGAGGGTTTGAAGGGGGGCGGTAGTCCCCCTCATCGCCAGGAAAATATTGGACATGTGAGAGGCTATCCCTTGAGAAGTTGCAGCACTTTGAAATAAAATTTGATGGAAAAAATCGAGGCAAAATAGTGATTTTTGGCAATTTTGAGACGTCCCCTCGTTGCCATGGTAACAGGAAATTTTAGACTGAGCATGTCGATACAAAGGCAATGGTACAGTGAACATTTGTGCCAAGTTTGATTAGTATTGAAGCATTTTGCATAGTTTCATAGCAGTTTGAACTTGTAACAGGAGACTTTTCAATGAAAACAACCATATTTTACAATATGCTCATGAGGAAAAGGATTAACTAAAAAAATGAATATGTTACAAAACAACAATTTTTCACCGAAATAAGGTACTAAAAGACCACATGTTAACACACTTTAGAAAAACTAGATTTTTGGCAATTCCAAAGTTTTTTATCATTTTTTGTTAACTAAAATAATGAAAAAAGTTACAAAACAACAATTTTTCACCAAAATTAGGTGAGAGACCACATGTTAACATGGAAAAACTAGATTATGGGTAACTTCAAAGTTTTTCATCATTTCTTGTTAACCCTTTTCCTCATATATACGCAAAACATCGCACTTTCGACCCCCCCCCCCCTCTTTTAGGCCTCAAATAGTGAAAAAATGTCCTATTTGGGCCCCAATATAAATGTTGTTTTTTTAGAAATGTTCCAAAAAAAGAGAACATTTTTTCGACGCCGCCTCCCATCCAAAAGATACATCAGGGGGTTGCCAGAAGGGGGATGTGTCCCCTTCTGTTTGAGAGGTTTGAAGGGGGCGGTAGTCCCCCTCATCGCCAAGAAAATTTTGGACATTTGAGAGGCTTAAAATGACCCCAGATCGATCATAACGTAACGTGTAACCAACGCTGAAAAACCTTTGACTCTATCTCAATCTCTTGAGAAGTTGCAGCACTTTGAGATAAATTTTGATGGAAAATATCGAGGCAAAATAGTGATTTTTGGCAATTTTTAGACGTCCCCTTGTTGCCATGGTAACAGGAAATCTAAGACTGAGGATGTCGTTACATAGGCAATGGTAATGTTAACATTTGTGCCAAGTTTGATTAGTATTGAAGCACTTTTCATAGTTTCATGGCAGTTTGAAATTGTAACTGGAGGCTATTCAATGAAAACGACCATTTTTCACAATGTGCTCATGAGGGAAAGGGTTAAACTACTGAAGAAATTACTTCAATTTTTAATTTAAATAAACAAATCATTTTAAATATGGACAATTACAAACAAAATGACGATTCCTCAAACTAGACTACAATCTTTAATTAGGACAACATGTACTTCGTTTTCAATTAATAAGTGAAGTGACAGTTATTTATAAACAAAAGAAAACAATTCAATGATTAAACTAATTTAAGGTAGTTTTTGTAGTACAAAAGTTGGATTAGGAGTGGGATTTATTTTAAAGGTAAGTGATTTTATGTTGGATGTTTTTATTGCTGACTAGGCATGCATATGTAAGAACTGAAATAGATTTTTTTACAGTGAACAAACTCTTATATTTACTTTAACTTGAATATATATTTCATATAAATAAATCAACTTTTTAATATTTTCCGTGAATTTTTAT
Source organism: Ruditapes philippinarum (assembly GCF_026571515.1). Lineage (NCBI taxonomy): Eukaryota > Metazoa > Mollusca > Bivalvia > Venerida > Veneridae > Ruditapes > Ruditapes philippinarum. Next base: position 86,013 of record NW_026858987.1, read on the forward strand.
TCCCGAAATACAGTTTTTACTGTTTATTCAGAATAAAGTATTTTTAAAACAAAGGCTGTATATACATACGTGAACATATTTTTTAACTCTACATTATTTCTTATACTTAATGTTGTTAAGTTTTGTTAATTTAAAATAAAAATGTTTTTCTTTTCTTATTTCTGAAAATAGTGTTCTCGTAAGAATTTTGTTTTTTAAGCATTAACTTTTTAAAACAATAGTGTGCCTCCTTTAAAAATTAATAACAAGAATATTATATAATTAGATTGTTTGCCTACCTGTAAACCAGTAATAGACCTTGGTCTTTAAAGGAAATTTCCCTTTTGGGGGGGAAAAAGTCAAAAGTTTTCAAAAATTACTTTTTATGAAAAACAAAAAGGCTTAGATTTTACATTCCTTTTCCAGAAAAATTCGGTTATATTTTCTTGAAAATAAGCTCTAGGGTTTAAATTGACCAAGCCCTGGAATCATAGATTTTTCTTATAAGTGTTAAAGTAATATTCAAAGGGTCATCTTTTCTAAAACAGTTAAGGTTGAAGCTTAGGTATTTGCATGAAACATATTCCTAGGTGTACCTTTATTAAGTTTGTTCCAAATATAGCACTAGGTCAATGTACGCCCAAAACCCCGGGGTCAAAAAATTTTCGAATTTTCAGCATATAGTTACATTATAGATAACTTTCCCTAATACATGCAGGATAAATTAGATTTGTATGACGCATACCTGCAAACCTACCAAGTTTTTTCAAAACATTGTTAGCCTTGGATTAAATTTGACCCAGAATGGATTTAGGGTTCTGTTAAAAATTAAAATTATTTGTTTTAAAAAATATCTTCAATTAAAAGGGCAGAGTTTTCCATGGTTAAGGGGTATAAGATACTTATTTCCTTTTCAAAACAAAAAAAAAAAAATTTTTATATTCTGTTTAGATGTGTTTTTCAAAAATAGGGTTTATCGTATATTTGTACAAATTAATGTATTTTTTTATCCCTTTTTCTAGTAGAGTGATTGTTTTTTTTTTTCGACCCAATATATCAAATGTTTATAGATAATTATTTCTTACCATTTTTGTATTCGAGTTACTGTGTATCTCATTTTCAATGGAGTATGTGTAATTTACTTACATTATTTATATTCAGTGATCAGAAAATGACATGTATATTACTAACTTATGTATATGTAATAAAGACAGTTACACACAATAAGCATATTAACAGCCAGACCGATGGGATATTGTTATGTTACTATTACGTCAAAAACCGTCATTTTACAGTCAATGTTGCAAGAAGATATTTTTATTATCAGATTTGTTTATGTAAATATTTGAATAAATGCACAGTTTGAGGCTGAAGCTTAGGTATTTGCATGAAACATATTCATATGTGTACCTTTATTAAGGTACTTTGGTTTGCTATTTTTTGGTATTGTATTTAGCTGCAGTCTTGTTATTTTTAGTTCAGATAGAACACATCTGAAGGCAATTCATTGGATTATTTGTAACTTGTTAAAAGAATAATGCCAAGTAATATGTTCATTAAATCCATGTAAGATATATAAAAGTTGTAAACTCTTTTGTCATTATCACTTTCTTTTGGTTTTCATTTTGACATTTCTAACATATCAACACTGAATAGTTAATAGTGTTAAGGGCTGTGAACTTAAAATGAAAACAATAGTTTGTGCAAACTGTTCTAGTAAAACTTTACAAAGGATGTTCAAACCATGCTATTGGTTTAAACTGACCCGGTATAGCAGCCTTAGGGTTCTGTTTTAGGGAAATATCTTTTAAGTTATTCTCCTCTAAAGAGCTCACAGATATTATTAGTGACATTGTCTAGTTAAAATAAAATTTAATTTAGTTTACCAATAGCAATGAATTTCAGTTAAGCGAAAAAGGGACACTATGACCCTTTTGTCACTTTTGTTACTTTAAGAGATGTTTTTTTTTGCATACATGTATATAGTTTCCTTTGTACGATTTTTTTAATTTACACAGAAAAGTAGTTTGGTATTAAGAACGTATTCAATATACAATTGTAACACGCACTTTGGGGTCTAACGCACTTTGGTATCAAAATAGAGAAATTGACCCCAAAGCGCGTTAATATCCTGTGTACTTTTGGTTCCAATGGTCTGAAGGTGCCATCTGAGTTCTGCTTAAATACTGAGTACTGACTTATTTTCGATCTGCGACATTGGAATATTTGATGTGAAGTTCAAGATGGTGGTCTATACTTTGTTTGATGCTTAAGTGATAAAAGATTAATTATTTTTACCACTTGAACTATCTAAAAATTGTGTTCATATAACAAAGTACTCTAGTACATAATGTGTGGATGTATTCCTAAGAATAAATGATGCTGCGACAAATATCCCGTCCTGTTAACCATTTACTTGATAACTTTTGGTGCCATATTGAGCCCCATTTTAAATATGATGGGGATTGAGTTAATATTTTTTTCCAAAGAACTATCAATATAGACTATCGCAATGTTCTGGTGGAATATCAAGTTTCCCGATCGGACGATAAATAGTGATTTTTTTGTAAATACATGTACATTATTAAGCTTATCAACAAATTTAGGTTGTTTTTGTAATCTCCGTAACAACTGTTTGCCAGAGGTTTTTTTATGGGAAATCTTACATACTCCTTAAGATAGGGCAAACATGAATTTAATAATGTTAAAATAATGGTATCACAGAAATGTAAGATGCTTGCTACCTGAATAAAGTAGCGATAAATGTTAAATTATTTGTCATCAAATAGTCAAAACAATGTAGTATTTGACTTCCATATGAAATACTAATTCACTTTAACTGTACTTATCATTGCCAAAAAGAAACAGATGAAAAAGATGGTTCAGATACTATAGAAGAACATCAAAATTGAAAATCTTTTAAGAAAAACAAATAAAAGCGTAATGGGCTTTTAAACGTTATTTTTATGACAACGGGGGCATCGACACATTATGAAGCTCTGCTCTTAATGTGTGACTACTTAAATAGTTTATGATATTTTTAGTACTGCCTGCACTTAGGACCGCATCTACACCTAGTCAAGTTTTTATATAAGAATTAGATAAGCTAAATCAATGGCACTTTAAACATATTAGCAGGTGCATTTTTACTGAAATGTCTTATTAAGATTTCCACGATTGTATACATTCGTCTATGCTAAGACTATCATATCTTAATCAAATGTGTAAATAAAAAAAACGGGAAAATGATGCAATAAGCTAAAACAATGGTATAAATGAAAGGTGCACATTCTTTTAAAATAAATGGAAAATTTGAGAAAAAAAAATACTTTGAGCTTATTAATTGATACAAATTCTTTATTTGATGAAGTTTATGTACTTACAGATAAAGATCATTTTAATTCCTTTTGATTCTACTGTAATTCAGGGCACATGTTTTGCGTCTATTTAATACCTTAATTTGTGCTTAACATTGGTTTTGACTACAATATATCATTTGAAACATAATGAAAATTCATTTTTTTATGACCCTAAAGTGTCGTTTTTCTGATATTAAAAACTGCATATATACCTCAAAATTGGACCCCAACGTGCGTAACGCACTCTGGGGTCGGACCTCAAAGTACGTAACGCACTTGGAGTTGGACCCCAAAGTACGTTGGACCCAAAAGTGCGGTGTCACATAGCATCCGTGCTCTAGAAATGCAATCATATCAGTATTAATACTCAATGAAACTGTATCGAAGATATATGTTTGTTTTGTCGGCTGATCAATCGTTTTTTTTCCGGCCATCTCTCAAAAGTATAGGAGGTGTTAATTATATGTTTGGTTAAATCCCATAGTCTTTGTTGTTTATGAATAATTGCCCATTGTACTTTAAACTTGAGCATTACTCAAAAAAGTATTGGACGCATGACCATAAAACGTAGACGATGAACACATGTCTTTGGAGGAATAGTGCACTGCTGAAAAACCATTACTCTGTATTGCTTGATTTTGTAGTAATTGCCATTTATACTCTACTTTGTAAACTTAATAAAGGTCCTCGGCATAACTAGACAAGTTGTTTGTGCTTTCGATATAAAAATTTACAATTGAATTGATCTCAATAAAGAACATTACTTAAAGAGATACTCAGGCAAATAAATGACACAAATATTTATATGATTTAATGAACTCAAATCACGCTAAAATGACATTCTTTAAAAGTCCCAGTATGAATTTCTGTATACATTCTATATATTTTGGGTTTGAAGAGTAAATATATCTAGATATATTGAACGAAATTTAGACGCCGACAGAATCACAGGTCATGTGACTTGAACAAACCCTGGTAGTTACAATGATAGATATTGCGGATATTGTATGATGATAAAACATTGCTTTGACATATTTTCCACGTTTTCAGAATTCTATGTGGCAACTATTGTGAAATCTTAACGCTAGGAAACCATCATTTTATTATTTATAAGGAGTAAAGTTATGTCCCTGTGACTGCCTAGTGTATTTATTTTGAGGATATTGACAAAATAATGAATGAAAAAATCAAAACGAAGAAACGAAAATTCTGCATTTGTCTCCCTCTAAAACTCATACTTGTCTAATGCTTTGGATTGGAGTAATTATCATTCGGGCTGAAGTTAAGAACATGATATCCATTGTTAGATAAATCTAAGAAAAATGCAGTGTATAAAAATCAAACTCTCTTATAACACATTCAAGTTTCATATTTTTACTTTTTACCTGAACACGACTCTTACATTACTGGATGTTACAATCTACTTATAGACGTATCTTATTGGAGTATATGCAGTGTTATTGAACTTTGAAGTAGTTTAAACTACATTTTGACTAGACCAGCTTTTATGATGTTTGCACATGAAATTTCATATTAAAATCATACTGACAAAACGGCAAACAAGATTTGTTTGTGTTAGGAGAGAGGCTGTTCTGACTTTTTATTTGGAAGAATGATATTTTATTAACAAAACCTTTTTATTTTTTATTCAAATAGTGTGGTTAATATTCAATCTAATACTTACAATATATATGTGTATTAATGTACTTTCCATAGCTTAATATTGAATTTAATATTAGACACTTTTTTCAAGCTTTAGTAAATAAATGAATACTATATTACTGCATTAGATATTATTTAGAATAATATATTACTGTATTAGATATTAATTAGCAAAGGGAGATAATGTATACAGGTACATTATGTTATAAACATTATATTTATTGTACTGTAAGTGTTGTCTGTAAGTATTATATGCCTATAGACATTTAACTTTTTATGAATTGATGTTCAATGTTTATTTTATATGATAGACCATAATTGTAACAGAAATAAAATTGTGAAACAAACTGAAGTGTTAGTTATCGTATACACAAATATACGTTAATCAGTTTCGTTGTAACGAAACTTTGAGGTGTTTAGCTGTATACAACTATACTTGATAAGTGTCCTACTGGGGAAAATAATGATAATGTTGCACCAGTACTGGCTAGTCAAGGAAGTGAAGAACATATAAGATTGACCTGTATAAAGTTTCATAAACTGAAGAAGGGTGGTGGTATTTTGCAGATACAGAATGGTGCACACACATTTTTAGGGATGGCTTTAATATGGAGTTACAATAATATAAAACATAACAACAAGGAAAGAAACCTTTTGATGATGTTGTCTAAAAAGAAAGAAAACAAGAAGCTAGACGCATAATACAAAAGCCTACTAGTAGATATAAAATCCAAAACAAGCTGACCGCATTACAAAATGACCTAGATATAACAACTAAACCAAACGAACAAGATGACCGCATAATAAAAGTACCTATGTGTAAAAAACAAAAAAAGCTGTTTGCATTATAAAAAAACTATAGCAATTAAAACAAACAACACGGCAGCATTTTAAAAGAACCCTGCAAATAAGGAATAAAGTAAGCTTGTAGCATTCTGAAAGAAACCTAGATATCAGAACTAAAAGGTTGGTTGCATTATGAAATAACCTACAAATAACAACCAGGACAAACAACCTTGCTGCATTGTAAAACCAAAACACGCATGCCGCTTTATGAAAGGACGTAAATATAACAACCAACTCAAACAAGATGCCTGCCTTATAAGTACCTAGATATAAGAACGAAAATACGTTTGCGGCATTATAAAAGTCACTAGGTATTAGAAGCTGGCCACATTACGAAAGAGATCAGAAATAAGAATCAACTTATCAAATTATGAAAGAACCTTGATGTGACCAAAACAAAAACTTGGTGGCATTATGAAAGAGCCTTAGTGCTGGCCAAATTATGAAAGACCTTTAAACTAGCAAGCTGGCCGAATTATTAAAGGATCTAAACATTACAATAAAAAATGCTGGTCACATTATGAACACAGCTAAATAAAGCAACAAGAACACATAAGATTACCGCATTATGAAAAAACTTTAGTTTAATAAACAAAACGAGCTTGTCGTATAATAAAAGTAACTAGATATAAATTCCAAAACACGCACATTACCGCAAAATGAAAGTTCTGTACCTGGTTATTTTGAATCGAAGAAACGCTTGACTCTATTCTATACCCTAACGATTTATTCCCCTTTATTACTGGATATATACATACACGTTCTGACAGCAAAGTGAAAGTATTTGAATCGAGGATTATATGCCCTCAAAATTTATTCCCCTTCATTACTGGATATATACATATACGTTCTGATCGCATTTGTGAAAGTACTAGAATCGAGGATTCTATGCCCTCACGATTTATTCCCCTTTATTACTGAAGACACATACACGTACTGACCGCAAAGTGAATGTACTAGAATTGAGGGAAAGCTTGAATTATAAGCCCTCAAAATTTATTCCCCTTCATTACTGGAGATATACATACACGTTTTGACCGCAGAAAGAATGTTTTTGAATCGAATAAAAGTTTTAATCTATTATATTTCCACAAGATTCATTCCTTTTTAATTACTGGAGATATACATACACGTCCTGTGCACTCAATTTTACTGAATACGTTTATAAACGTGTATTCGCAACATAAACAGCACTTAATCTCGTAATTAGAACATATTCTTTATGGGAAACAAGAAAAGGCGATGATATGGCTTGCTTAATAACATTAAACAAATTTAATGCGACTTTACAACACTAAATGACTTAAAAATATTACTTAAATTTGATTATTAGAACATGTTGCTTATTTTCGATACATATTTATAATCGATAATTGTTTGTTTTTTTATTTATTTTAATAATGCTATAGCACACGCCTCACCTAGCTGGCATCCCCATGCCAGTCGTTATTTCTATCATGGGTAAAACTAACGGAAACACCAGCCTGATATGCAAAAACCCGTCTAATGAGTTGCGTGCTATTCAACGGCGTTATTTTACACCGTGTGTATCCAGTAACGTCGGAATGTTAAAATAACGCACGATTCGTGCAATAAGTAGCGCATATTTGTGCAATAAATGGCAAATACCTGGTAGGATTTCCAACGCGGTAAGTAAAGTGGCCAATATTTTTTTTCATTTAACCGAACTGAAAAAAATAGCCGCATACGGGTGCGAAGTCCCTCATCAAGATAATTTACACTAAATTGTTTTTGTTTTTTTAAATCATTCGTGAAAATAATGGCTTGACCACCGTTTTGAGCGATATTTTGGCTTTTGTCGTCTCTTATAAGTACAACAATGCATATTTCACATTATTATTTCGATTTTCGGTAGGCAAATGACATGAACTAAGCTTCTGGTGATAAAGAAAATTGAAATAAGCTGATAAAATTTGATTCAAGTCGTTTTATGAGGTAACGCCGATGTACGTGAATTGTGCTTCGCAGTAACGCCGGAAAATGTGATTTTTTTCATATATGGTACAGAATTATTAAGAGGTTAATACACGGCAGGAGAGGGACGAAAGGTGATAATCGGCCCGCAAAATGAATAATGGACCCGAGGGCTTTAGCCCGAGGGCCATTATTCATTCAGGGCCGATTATCACCTTCCGGCCCTACTCTGACGTGTATTAATGTCTTTAATACACTTAGTAGATCTAATAGTAGCATTAAAAAAAAAAAAAAAAAAAAGAACAACAAAGTTCTTTCGTTGAAATTCTTGTCTACTCCTCTACTGTTCTGTACAGAGATGTTTACTGTTTGTGTGTTCAAAGCCGTAGAATCTATCTAGAAGCAAGTTTTATTATCATTTTTTTCGGAATGAAATGGTCGTATTATTTTTTAAATTTCAATAGTAACAAAAATGTGTTTGTACTAAATACGCTTAAGCTCTCATAATAAAAATAAAGCGATTCGTGCTGACAACCTACTTTCACTTTTACAGTTAACTGTTTGAAGACGTAAAATATGACGTCATTGTTTCAGTTTGTGCACGTGCACATGTTCTGCGGGCTGATAACTAGTTCTCGGCCCCGGGCCGCAAACTCATAATAGGTCACGTGACACTCATAATCAGTCGAAATCATAGGCAATTTTGTTACTATATATAGTAACAAGTGTATTAATACACATTTTAACGCCTTTTATCGGCGGATATAATAAAGTTGTTTTCGACCTAGTCAATGTATTTTCTTCGTAACTTATTAATAAATGTATTATAATTAGATAATTAGGTGTTTTAGAGCATTTTAAAAATGAACCACATTAAAATGAAATCATTGTTTTGTATAAAAGAATAAAACTGCATGCTTAAAATAACGTTATTTCGCCGTTATGAGAGACGTTGTAATTACATACGCTGCTGTAAGAAAATAGTTACGGGCGTAATGACATAAATTTCTATGGAAAATTGTTTTATTGAAGTAAGGAATTTAAAATATGATAGAATATGGTATAATATGCATAAAAAATATCTAACATATGTTTTCGGTTCAGATCGGAATATCCGTCTCCCGGTGGCTCCCCATAGGCGCAACTCGATAAGCCTAGTTACCGTCCAAAGGCGGCGGGTCCCCTCGGGCCGTATATTCCGATCCAAATGACAGATATAATTAATCTTATAGAACACGTGGTATCATAAAACTATTCGTATGGAACCCTTGATATCATATAAATTGTGGTATCATAGAACCCAAGGTTTTATTGAACCTGTTATACCATAGTATTCGTGGTATCATTGAGCCCGTGGTATCCTAGTATCCAGGATATTATTGAACACGTTACATCACAGAGCCCGTGATATTGCAGAAATCCTAGTATTATTAAACTTGCATTATGATATCACAGAATCCGTGTTATTGTAGAACTCGTGTCATCATTATACCTACGGTATCATATCCTAAAACCCGCGGTGTTATAGAACCCGTAGTATAATAACAATGGGGTATACCTCACAAGTGTATTTAAATAAACGTTTAAGTCAAACGCAGTTTATTTTTAATATTTGATATAAATCCAAAATAAAGAAGCAACGTAAAGTAAGATATTATTAACAATCGCCAAATAATGATATGTACCAATATCCCTGCAAATTGTTCACAATTTTACATATAAAGGTAGCATGCCTCCAAATTCATGTAATTTAACATCTATATATAGTTTAACACAAGTTCTGGCGTTTCAAAATTGTTTGTATCTATTAAATGTGTCAGTATGTTAGTAATATTATCTGCTATGTTTAAAGCTGCATGCCTACAGATGAGCGAACATATTTCAATCAAAAACAAATTTGAGAAAAATGTACTAAGATTTTAGGAAAAGTAAAAATATTCAAGTAATAATTTATAATTATATTTCTACTGCGTTACTAACGCAGTAACGCAGTAAGGGCAATTTTTGCATATGTTGTCCTCTTTTTCATAATTTACGTGGGTTGTAAGTGCCATTGATAATTTACGGATTGCTCCCTTTTGGTTATTTCACTAAATACTACTTTTAAACACATTTTTAAAATTTTCATGAATCTGGAGGCGTGCTGCTTTAAAATATTTACAAGAGAATACAATTAATGTTTTTGGTTTAGGAGTTTCATTTGTGAACTTAAAAAAAGGAAAATAACATCAAAACATATATATATATATATATATATATATATATATATATATATATATATATATATATATATATAAATATGTCGTTTTATACATGTTAGGAACTTATAATAAGATTTCCATTGCATTTTAAGACACTTTCATTTTTAAACCATTCTGATATTTCAGCTCAACTGAGGACATTTTCTTTCTACACCATTGGCATTTTACCTTGACTGTGATGCGGTTGGGTTAGACACTTTTTAAGAATCAGAATGTCATAATTAGAAACTTTTTATGAAGTATCAGTTTTAGGCCCGCAAAGTTCGCACGTGATGGAACATTTTCCTTGCAACAGTGCGTCTTGGTTAAATGTAAATATATCTCTAAAGACTTCTGCATCGCATTCCCCGCCGATTAAAAGGATATTCCCATTGTGGTGTATAGCTCCAAATCGCCTCCAATTGAAATATTTTATTCTCCCTACCGGTTTTCTGGCGCCATCTCGCGACATTTTTTATTGTTGACCATTTCAATCTACCTCAAGCAACATGTAGCTTTTTATTTGTAATAAGTAATTTATCGTCTTCTATTATTGCAAACAATTCCTTCATGTTCAAGACATTTAAGTCTTAAGCTTGACTTGACACAGTTCTAGTTTTGCAGTATAAATGAAAATCAGGGAAATCAACAAAAGTAGAACTTTCAAACACTTGCAGATTATGTAACACAAGGCCGTCATAACATTCACTCTTTTCCGTCGAAATTCTGTGAAACGGAAGCAAGAACTAACTGATGGTGGCGCTGTACTATGTTCTGAACTACGCTATGTCTTCCGACGAAGTATAATTTCTCTGTGACATCGGGAACCAGCGTGGATACCTTCACGCGCAGTGATTCTAATGAAGACTACTCTATCGGTGTCCTGAAACTAAATGTACGTAAAGATGATAGATCGCATCATACATTTATTTATATAAATTAATTTTTTAATCAATATGAATATATTGGATACTTAATTGTTGTTGTTGTTGTTGTTTTTGTCATTTGTATGGTTATTGTTGTTGTTGATGATGATGATGACGATGATGATGGTGATGCTGATGATGATGTTGTGGTTATTTTTATTGATTTTGTTTCTGTCATGTGTATGGTTATTGTTGTTGTTGTAAAACAGTTGTTGATTTTGTGTTGTTATGGCGGGTAAACATTGACATTTTCAATTGAATATGAATTTCTAATAGACTCGCATTTCAAGAAATGACCATTACCTTTTATCAAACATGACTAACATTCAAAATTTAGTTTGTAAATTTTTACTTTGTGAAGAACATTTAGTTTGTAAATTATTACTTTGTGAAGAACACTGGAAGTGAAATATTTTTGGTAATTGAGATTAGATAATACTTAATGAAACTTAAATAAGGCAGATTCCGTTTTGTAACTTCCGGCAAATCACGGGATTGTCTGTTTAAATGATTGTTTAATTTACTTAAAATTTCAGATTTTAGTAACATAAGATTTTAATATTGTCCAACAACATTGACCTTGCACTCTTGCATTTGACCCTATAGTCGGTAAATTCCGTAAACGTTACTATCTACTTGTAAATCAATATGAATGTATATAACCAGTTGTTAAATGATCTAAATTATATATCCCTCTTAGCAAAGTCGTAAAGTGCTTTCACTTCAAGAATATAGACGCACACTCGTGGGTTCGAATCCTGGTTCAGCCACTTATATATTTTTTTTCTTATTTTAAAATTGCTATTTCTCTCTTAACTCGTGCAAAACGTTTTGAGTTTTGGTTGTGTATGAATTTTAATTTGTATTATGGACTTGCTGTTCTTTTTATTAATTAAAGATAATGTAATGAAATAAAAAATAAAACTGTATAAAAACACTACTTAAAAGGTATCCTAAAACTCAAATGTAATAAAACGATTTCAAATGAATTCTTGCAAGTTAATTTCAAAATGAAAAAAAAAAATGTATGTCCTCATAACGTGGTGCTAGTAAGGTATCGAACAAGGAAACGACAGATCAGTAGTCAGGCATCTATAACAATACACCACAACTCATTGACGTGTGAAGTTAATAAAGATATCGATATATTCGTTAGATTCCACTGACCTTTACGGAAATTAATGAAGTGCCAGGTCAATATTGTTGGACAATAACCTGAGAGACATTCTTGTTCATGTGAAGTTTATATAGCAGGTACATTAAAATGTTATGAACTACTGTGCTACCTATGACGCGGAAAAGTCTAATGATTTAATAACAAGCATAATGAATTTAGTATATTAACCAAAGCTTACTTAGACCTTTGTACAGTTAAATAGATATTAAAGAAGTAGGGTTGTTTAAACCATGATCGAAGTGTTCCGAGTGATTCCGAATATTTGATAACCTTATATAAGGGTTGTTGTTTCGACTTTATTTTAAACGCGATGCTTTGTCAAATGGATATAAATTGAAGCATTTTAATGTTTATCATCTTTACTTTAGTTCTAATCAATGATAATAATATCTAATTACTAATTTTCTACATCATACTTCTTCCGGAACTGTAATTAAGAATAGAAGACTGTGGCGTCTTCTAATAAAAATTGAATGTTGTAGACGCTTTTGTAAAACCGTCCTGTAATCTATAAAGAACTGATTATATAATACCAGTACAAGATGTTCACAATGGCAGCGACCAGCTAACTCTATTCTTTAGAATAAATATGTATGGTTATGAATGATCAGTTCTACATTTGTAGTACCCTTTCGGGCGAAGTATTCGGGTAATTTGGAATTTTCTCAAAATTATAAGACATAGACTTGATATTTTTTAATGTTTTTAAAATGATTTTAATTAACTTTGTTCACGTTAGATATATTATAGAAGAGGACTACAGTCCTCGTAGAGCCTGTGGTACAACTCGAATTTTCTGCGGATCAAGGCAAAGCTCTGTACACAAAGAAGCTGCCCATGTACAATTGCAAAGTTCTGTAGACACAAGTTGCTCAGTCACAATTACAATATTATGTACATACAGCAGTTCCTCAGTCATAATGACAAATTTTGTTCACACAGTAGCTACTCCGCAATAATGGCAACGTTCTGCACATACAGTTGCTGCTCTGCAAAGTTCTGTACACACATAATGTGTTGAGTCACTATGGCAATATTCGTGTATACAGTAGCTGCTCATTTATAATGGCAAAGTTCTGTACACACAGTACCTACTAAATCGCAATGGAAAAGTAAGTACACTCGGTCACAGTGGAAAGTTCTTTACGCAAAGAAGCTACTCGGTCACAATGGTAAAGTTTTGTAAATATGTTGTAGCTTCTCAGTCAATTGCAAACGTCTAAACGTACAGTTGTTACGCAGTCAAACGTCTGTACATATGTAGTAGCCACCTATTGGTTTAAACATATTTATTTCTGAATTTTGTTCTGAACAAACAGTGGCCACTCCGTAACATTGGACAGAAAAATATATAAAGTAAACACTCAGTCACAATGGCAAAGATTTGTACATAAAATAACGCTCGGTCACAGTGGCACAGTTCTGTACATAAAGTTGGCTCTCAGTCACAGTGGAAAAGTTCTGTCATAACGTAGACACTCGGTCACAGTGGCAAAGTTCTGTCATAACGTAGACACTCGGTCACAGTGGAAAAGTTCTGTCATAACGTAGACACTCGGTCACAGTGGAAAAGTTCTGTCATAACGTAGACACTCGGTCACAGTGGAAAAGTTCTGTACATAACGTAGACACTCGGTCACAGTGGAAAAGTTCTGTACATAACGTAGACACTCGGTCACAGTGGAAAAGTTCTGTACATAACGTAGACACTCGGTCACAGTGGAAAAGTTCTGTACATAACGTAGACACTCGGTCACAGTGGAAAAGTTCTGTCATAACATAGACACTCGGTCACAGTGGAAAAGTTCTGTCATAACGTAGACACTCGGTCACAGTGGAAAAGTTCTGTACATAACGTAGACACTCGGTCACAGTGGAAAAGTTCTGTCATAACGTAGACACTCGGTCACAGTGGAAAAGTTCTGTACATAACGTAGACACTCGGTCACAGTGGAAAAGTTCTGTACATAACGTAGACACTCGGTCACAGTGGAAAAGTTCTGTACATTAAGTATGCACTCAGTCACAGTGGCAATGTTATGTACATAAGGTAAGCACTCAGTCACAATGACAAAGTTATCACAGAGTAGCATTAAACAATTCCTCATATTAAAATCATTTACAAACTAACATCTATGAACACAATTGACCGCCAAAATATATATTTATGTCAATCTTACTTTTTAAAGAAGACGAACCTGCTTGTGTTTATTTTTATTATCATTTTTTTAAATACGCATTATGTTTCAGAAATCAATATATTTTATTCTTTAAAAATGTAAACATATGTTAAGTTATATCTTTAAGATAGAATTACAGTATGTTAGATGTTTAACAAATGAAAAACTGCAGAAAGTTGCGTTGAACGAGCAGTTATTTGTTTTAAAGGAAGCAATATGTATATTAAGAAGTATTGTGACATTCTTACAAAAACAAATTCACTAAAATCATACACATTACCAACAGAACTCAAGTAAGTAACAAAAAATAGTAAATGTATCAAGTCTCTGGCAAATGTATTTTTCTTTGGAAACTGAAAATATTACGGAAAATATATAATAGTTGTTGAGAAATAAACTAGGCAAAAGGGGCCTTTAAAACATTGTCTTCAAATTTATGAACGAATTATAAATTAATAACGACTTATTGTTTTATCTAATTTTCTTTATTAACTGAAAATGATCACAAAGCAAACATAATGATATGGAAATGTCGTTACTAATTTTACAAAATAATTTATGATATGTTTATTTTGTTTAAAATAAACTAGATAAAAATTGTTGAGGACAAGGTAATAGATAGAAATCAATTCCAATATTTCATAATTTTGTATCATTTATTTGAAAAATATAAAGAAATCAGCAGTTTTACTTAATTACATATACATGTATTAACAAGGAATTACATGACAAACATTACCTTACTGTATGTGTGAACTGTCATTTACTGTGTATATATTTTTTAAATCCTTTATAATTTTTTTTCAATATTCTATTTTTTATGTTTCGAATATTTTTCAAAAATTGTCTTTTCATTTTCCATTATGAGGTATCTAATGTTCTACATTTTATTTACTGTTTGCACTAATCATGCTGACTTTTTATACAACAATGATGTCCCATCGTCACAATAACAAATCAAGCCGTCAGTGAATCCTGTTGAAATTATTTATCAGCTAGAAAATTAAACCGAGTGTCTCCTCAGAAACAGATAGAAAATAAATAAAAAACAAAATACATTCATCAAGCAATGTCTAAATCAGAAAAGTCGTGTTTGTTAAATATGTTGATTTTCAATTTCTCCACGAATATGTAAGGCTTGGAATCAGAATTGTGTTGAATCCTAAACAATGTGCAAACAAACGCGGCAATCGTTGATGAAATAGTTATGTTTTTTATTTAAAATTACTCTTTTTGTTAGAAATCACTGAAAACTATTTATATACATAACACCCTACACATTTTTCCACTTCATTTGTTATATGTTGCTTGCCAAAACTATCGTTAAAGCGAACATGCAACTCAAAGCGGGCCAGATTTTTTTAGATAGCACAGTCAAATAGCACAGTAATACAGCACATCAAATATTGCATGGTAAAGTAGCAAAGTTAAATAGCATAGAAATACAGCACATGAAATATAACATGGTATGATGGCACAGTTAAAAAGTATAGTTATAAAGCACATGAAATATTGCATGGTAAGATAGCACTGTTAAAAAGCATAACAATATAGCACATGAAGTATTGCATGGTGATAGAGTTCAGTTAATATTGCATATTAATATAGCACATGAAATATAGCATGATAAGATAGCATGGGTTAATATTATAGTAATACAGCACATGAAATATAGCATGGTAAGATAGCACCGTAAATAATATAGTAAAAAAACACACGAAATATTGCATGGTAAGATAGCAAAGTTAAAAAGTACAGAAATCAAGCACATGAAATATAGCATGGTAAGATAGCAGAGTTAAATAGCATAGTAATACAGCACATGCAATATATCATGGTAAGATAGCAGAGTTAAATAGTATAGTAATACAGCACATGAATTATTGCATGATAAAAAAGCACAGTTAAATAGCATTGTAATATAGAACATGAAATAAAGCATGGTAAGATAACACAGTTAAATAGTATAATAATATAGCACATGAAATATAGCATGATAAGATAGCATGCGTAAATAATATAGTAATATAGCACATGATATAAAAGAGTGTAAGATAGAAAGGATAAATAGCCTTGTGATACAGCATACTAATATAGCACATGGCATATAGCATGGTAAGATAGCACGGTTTAATAATAGAGTAATATATCACATGAAATATAGCATGATAAGATAGCACGGTTTAATAATATAGAAATAAAGCACATGGAATAAAGCATGGTTAGATAGCACAATTAAATAGCATAGTAATA
Source organism: Ruditapes philippinarum (assembly GCF_026571515.1). Lineage (NCBI taxonomy): Eukaryota > Metazoa > Mollusca > Bivalvia > Venerida > Veneridae > Ruditapes > Ruditapes philippinarum. The sequence goes on from NW_026858987.1 coordinate 102,570, forward strand.
TAGCACATGAAATATTGCATAGTAAAACAGCACAGTTAAATAATATAGTAATAAAGCACATGAAAGATTGCATGAAAAGATAACACAGTTAAATAGCATTGTAATATAGCACATGAAATATAGCAGGGTAAGATAGCACAGTTAAATAGTTTAGTAATAAAGCACTTGAAATAAAAGATTGTAAGATAGAACGGATATATAGCCTTGTGGTATAGCACAGTAATATAGCACATGGAATGTAGCATGGTAAGATATCAAAGTTAAATAGCATAGTAATATAGCACATGAAATATAGCATGGTAAGATAGCAAAGTTAAAAAGTATAGTAATATAGCACATGAAATATAGCATGGTAAGATAGCAAGGTTAAATAGCATAGAAATATAGCACATGAAATATAGCATGGTTAGACAAGGCAAAATTGATAATGTTGCAGGCTCGGTTTGATTTAGCCTGTTCATGGTCGAAACTGTCAAGAGCAATCTGTCGTCCATGTCACCTAGCATCGGCTTAAGCAGAATTAAACATTCAAACATGAAATGGTATGCTTTCTATTTAGAAACATCCGCAGATGTGTTCATACGGCGGTCACCATGTAACCTTCAATATGACACATCCGTGCTATTCCATGAAAAGCGGCGTAACGTCCCCATTGAAAAGAAAGCCTGTGTCCTAAACGAGAAAACAATTGGCGGAACTAAACACATTAAAATTAAGAAAGGGGATCAGAAATTATGAAGCCTGAATATCACAGATGAGATGTCAAAAGACAAAGTTAAAAAGCAGACAACATATCCTGGGGCTGATTCAAAATTTATTCAAGTAGAAAAATTGGAACTTTCCAAATAGAAAATGCCAAATAAATACAATGAAAGTACAAAAAAAACACACACAACAATAATGTCGTGCTGAACAATCTTTAAGAAACGGAAATTTAACTTATCTGATTGAATGTTAGGGGCGGCTTTTTACAGCATCCACAAACAACGCTGGTATAGCAATAAAATAAGGGGGAAATGTATCCTAAAATAAAACACAACACGGCAAAATCGAATGTGTTGCAGGCTCGGTTTCATTGAGCCTGTTCATTAACCGTACTATCAAGACTTCGTGGAAACTACCGCCCACGCCACCTAGCACCGGCTTAAGCAAAATTCAACATTTAAACATGAAGTATGAAATTTTGAATTTCGAAACATCCGCAGATGTGTTCATACGGCGGTCATCATCGAACTGTCAATGTGACACTTATTACCACAGATAAGACGTCAAAAGACAAAATTAAAAAGCAGGCAACATGTCCTAAGGGTGATTCAACCTTATTGTAGTAGGAATATTGGAACAACCCAACTAGAAAATGCCAAATAGTTAAAACTTAAAATTCCACAAACTTAACAATAATGTCGCGCTGAACGATATTTAAGGATCGGAAATTAAACATCTCCCATTTAACCGATATACTGGTTGGACCTAAATGGACATGGGTTTAACATGTAAGACTATAGTTATTGCATTACTGAATCATATCACTGTCAAATATCAAATCTTTTTTATGCTTATCAAATATATAAAAGGATGTAGGAAAGCATTGAGTATTTACCCGATATATTTTGAATAGACAAACAAATAACACTTATATAGAGCAAACTGTTGTCCTTATCTAAATCAATTGCAAACTGTTGTCAAGATATACTTAAGAGGCAGGCTGTTTTCTTACAGATTACGGATATATCTTGTTAAAAAAGAAAACAATAAATAATGATAATAAAAAAAAAATCATTTCAATAATGTTCATCTTTCGATGGTACAAAATACCTGTACTGGTAGGGAAGTATTTTCTGCCTGTATAAAATGTAAATTGTACTTTTTTGTGAAAACCGGGTGACTGTCCTCACAAATCCGTATTCTCCATACTCCACACCCAGTGACTTTTTCCTATTCCTAGACTGAAAATTATCTTGCAGGTCATGGCTACAAGATATGAAATAGACTTACTTTGATTGACCGTCTTTCAGTTACTGATAGGTAAACATACTGAGGACGTTAATGAAGCATTTATAAATAATAATTAAACTTTGTATAATACTATTTATGTAGGAGGATATTATTTTGGACGGTTTAAGAAGGAGATTGTATAAAACTTTCTTTTGTTAAATAATTGACCATATTCTATTGTATAATAATCCATTTTCTTAATACACATTTATCGATTGCATTTGTTTAACATACAACCTTGCTGACAATACGGCTTAGAAGTACGGTTAACCGCAGATAAGGTCGACACAATAATGTTAACTAACAGCTTGAATTAAAAAAAAAAAAAATTGTAATTCAATACCTCATGACATAAACATCGGTAACCATGATAATCACAAGCTGACAATCATATGCTCGCCATACATTTCAATCACTAGCTGACAATCATATGCTTGTCATGCATTACAATCACTAGCTGACAATCGTATGCTCGCCATGCATTTCAATCACTAGCTGACAATCATATACTCGAGTTGCATTTCAATCACTAGCTGACAATCATAAGCTCGCCATGCATTTCATTCACTAGCTGACAATCATATAATCGCCATGCATTTCAATCACTAGCTAACAATCATAGGCTTGCAATGCATTTCAATCACTAGCTGACAATCATATACTCGCCTTGAATTTCAATCACTAGCTGACAATCATATGCTCGCCATGCATTTCAATTACTAGCTGACAATCATGTGCTCGCCATGCATTCCATCACTAGCTGGTCATGCATTTCAATCACTAGCTGACAATTATGTGTTCGCAGTGCATTTCAATCACTAGCTGACAATCGTATGCTCGCCATGCACTTCAATCACTAGCTGACAACCGTATGCTCGCCATGCATTTCAATCACTACCTGACAATCATATACTCGCGTTGCATTTAAATCACTAGCTGACAATCATTTACTCGCCTTGCATTTCAATCACTATCTGACAATCATATACTCGACTTGCATTTCAATCACTAGCTGACAATCATATACTCGCCTTGCATTTCAATCACTATTTGACAATCGTATACTCGCTTTGCATTTTAATCACTTGCTGACAATCATATACTCGCCTTGCATTTGAATCACTAGCTGACAATTGTATACTCGCCTTGAATTTCAATCACTAGCTGACAATCATATGCTCGCCATGCATTTCAATCACTAGCTGACAATCATATACTCGCCATGCATTTCAATCACTAGCTGACAATCGTATGCTCGCCATAAATTTCAATCACTAGCTGACAAACATATGCTCGCCTTGAATTTCAATCACTAGCTGACAATCATATACTCGCCTTGAATTTCAATCACTAGCTGACAATCATATGCTCGCCATGCATTTCAATCACTAGCTGACAATCATATACTCGCAATGCATTTCAATCACTAGCTGACAATCGTATGCTCGCCATACATTTCAATCACTAGCTGACAAACATATGCTCGCAATGCATTTCAATCACTAGCTGACAATCGTATGCTCGCCATGCACTTCAATCACTAGCTGACAATCGTATGCTCGCCATGCATTTCAATCACTACCTGACAATCATATACTCGCGTTGCATTTAAATCACTAGCTGACAATCATTTACTCGCCTTGCATTTCAATCACTATCTGACAATCATATACTCGACTTGCATTTCAATCACTTGCTGACAATCGTATACTCGCCTTGCATTTTAATCACTTGCTGACAATCATATACTCGCCTTGCATTTCAATCACTAGCTGACCAGGGGATCACGTAGTTTAATTTTATATAACCGTTCAAAATATTCAGTATTGAACTAAACTCATTCAATATCCTCTAAAACGAACATTATTTAATGCATGAATTTGTTTCATAAACAAATACTATACAATGTTTTTATAGTGTCGATGATAATTAGTATAAAACTTCCACAATTCAGGAAAAGAATCTTTAAAAGAAATCTCGTAACAACTTTACAAAAAGTGTGCTAAATATAAACAGCGTGTTATGTAAACTTCCACTGTATTAGAATTTACATAATTTGCTTACTTTCATTTTCCATAAAACAAAACAAATTATATGAAATAACATTAAATTATGTATATGTTTATTCCAAATTTAAACATGTACATACAATAGTAAGTTCATGAATAACTCTTCAAATGTAAAGTTGATATTATAATTGAATTGTGTCCCTTTAAACGGTACTTATCCCTCCATTGTACAATAAGTCTTCAAATGTAAAAATGCTTAACAGCACACAATTTTAATGAAAACTCCTAACTTCAGAATAAGTCTTGTCTAATATGGTGGTCAACCTAGAACTTATTGTAAAAGTTTTGAAATTGTGTTTTTATGAAACAAGTATGTATGTTCATTTATCCCTAAAAAGTCCCGAACATTTGCTCTTGCCATTGCTGAGAAAATGATGCCTGAATTACATGGTACCTTGGATTTAATAAAAAATATACAGAATCATGAAGTCAGTTTAAAATATTTGATATTTATTCTAAATTTTCAAATGGTATTAAACATATCATTACAATACAAATAATACATAACAAAATTATAGTGTCAATCAATAATAATGCAGTAAGTATATGATTTCTAACTTTTTACTAAAACGGCATAAAAAATATTTCCCCACCCACTAATGCATATTAAAAAGTATAACAAATATGTTCTAGGAATAACTCCTGATAACGTCATTAATGTAAATAAGAGTAAATAAGATGGTGACAGTCATTTCATCAAACAAAACACATTACATCCATTTTAAGGTTTATATAATACTAAAATGTTATTATAACGTCTCATGAGCTATTACTTGCGCTATCATAGCAACGTCTGTTTCAAGTCACTGACATTTACTCATGGTATTGTTGCAGTATAGATTTTGTTTGGTTGGTTGGTTTTACGGCACAAAAACACAAATTGGGTCATATGGCGCCGAAAAAGGAAAGGTGATTTGGCTTACCTCGGATGTTAAAACTTAAAGCAACACCAGGTGTCAAAGCTACCTCACCTACTTGTGCCTAGAGAAGTAAAACGACTCAAGTAATAGGAACTAATTTAGTTGTCTCTTACCATCACGAAGAGATAAAAGAAAGTGGCTGCATGTCTTGCAGGACAGTATAATAAGTCATTGACAAATTAATTAATTGAAATGAGAATTATATTTTGTTTGTGGTCAACCCCCCACCAACACTATTAAAGTAAAATGGCGTTTTTAAGCTAACCTTGTGAATGAATGATGACCACAGGTTCCTCGTCGTGTATTATTTCAGGCACAAACGGGCGCCTGAGTAGCACAAGTAACATTAGCAGCCGACTCACATAACAGAATATGGCTCTTACATGACTCAAGGTTTAAACCTATTTTGGTGAGAGGTTTGTGGTTTAAAGCCACTCCCCGCCCCACAACAAGATAGTAAATCAGTTAAAGGAACATTTTAATGTTATGATTAAAGATGTTTGCTTTATAAGCGTTTGTTTGCATAAAAAGCCTGAGCTGCTTGGCGTGGGTTATATTATTAATTTTCAATAAAGCACATTCCCTTGAGAAAAAAAAGAAAATTGTACATAAATTGTGTTTATAGTTTATGTCACGATTACATTATCATTGCAAAACTAGTTAACAAATTTGCCAAGTTTATACTAATAAAATATATTAATTAACAAATAAAAAAGAGGAATCAAATTCAACACCGGGTCAAGTTTTAACTGTGTTTATTATTCTACTAGTTTCGGTTGAAGAACAACCTTCATCAGGCATGTATTGCAATACAAAATTAAGGTACTGTTTTCCGCAACACATTTTGAGTGAACGTTACTATTAATGATTGTTATTTTGCACTGTTCTAAATTTAAGATAAATATGTAATTCACAATAAAATTATAAAATACTAATGTTCATTTTTGATAAGCGTACCATATATTCTAGTTACACTTATTATTTGTTCATTATGTTCATGAAACATGGCTTTTCTTCATTGCAGATAGTTTTTTGAGCCTAGCGTCGGAGTAATATCAGGTAGTTCTGGTGTTTTTGCTTTACTTATCACTAGGCGATATGATGTTGATAGGAATCTCCTCTGTGATTTGTTGTTTATATGTCGTTTTGTTTCAGGTTTGGCTGGCCGAGTTTTCCCAAGACAATTCTGAATTTAAAAGTGTTCATTAAAATTGTGTGCTCTTTAGAGTTTTATAAGGCTGGGAAATGCATCTTTCATTTTATTGGTTTTGTTTCACATTCTCGATTTTGTAGATCTTCTCTTGAGAGCCATGCAATTGCAGGAAGTAACGCTTTCGTTCTTGCTCTTGTACACTATTGGAACCATGAGCATTGATTTTTTGTTTCGTTACCCTCTTTTTGTTTATGCAATTCGTTATGTTGACATAATAACATATTAAATAATAATCTCGCTCAACAATATCAAACATACTAATAGTATAACTAGAATATTCACTGTCTATCAAAATGGGGGTAACTTAATTTTCCCCGTTTACAAAATTTAAAAAGAATGCAAACAAAGATAATGTACATTTGATTTCATATATACAGATCCAGTTTTAAATTAACACATGTCAATATTCATTCTACACGCCTACTAAACGGTGGCTCTTTCACATTTTGGTGATCTGTTTAAATGAGAGCCAATGGAGTCAACACTATCATTCATTTTGTGATAATATGATGGAGTGTAACCGTTATTATATATGCATCGAATCACTGGATTGACATATTGACATATTGAAATAAAATACGCGATTTGATTATTCGAATTCATTAAAATTGAAGTAAAACCTCTTTGCATTAAATATTAACAAATAAGGCACATACAAATAGTTTTTTACTTTTAGTCGGTAAAGTATCAGTTTTTAATTTTGAAATTTATGTAAATTTCAAGTGGAATCTGGACATACGTATATATAATAACGGTTACTCTCCATCATATTATCACAAAATAAATGATAGTGTTGACTCCATCACATTTTCGAGGGCTCATTCACATTGCCTATGGCGCCAGCACCTTGTCGATGGCTCGATCACAATTATAAAAATGTGATTATTTGGTTTTCAACTAAGTTCTGTAAGTTATTTTTTGTGTTGGTCCAAAGAGGAGGTTGGGAAAATGCTATATGCACGATTAAGTGGGCCAGCATCTACTTTTCGGTAGAGAAATCACTCAAAATGTGTCTCCTTGAAAAAGAAAACGCACGATGTTATATTTGGTAAAAGTTCTAGCAACGTCATTTCATGGTATTTCTTATCGAAACTGCACCCACAATGATGAGAAAAATGTTTTACATGGCATGACATTCTCGATTCAAGCATGATCTTTTTAAATTGATATTTTTACTAAAATGTCTTACCTTTTTCAGCATTGTTTTCGTCGAAGGCTCTGCAACGGAAGTGTTGATGGCTCTCATTTAAACAGATCACCAAATGTGAAATAGCAACCGTTTAGTAGGCGTGTTCTATACGGCTGAAAAACTATGACATACACAGAGTATACTAACTTATTTACCAAATAAATATTTCATTCAATTTAAATTGAATTCATCAGAGCACAGCTCAGCCACCGCGCCATTCCTGTGCAGGATGTGAAACAGTTAAACAGTATTTCAGTATTAAATGCCTTTACTTTCCTTCGTACATACCAGAGCATTGGTACAATGCAAATAACTGTAGACAGATTTCATGATCAATCACCACGGATGTGAATTTTACCGTGCTTGAATCGCCCGGTTCACAGTCCAACGCCAATCTGACTGAAGTTAGTTTCCTATCTTCTTATGTTCACATGTAGAATTAATTGCCAGTAACTCATTTTTCGACTGCTGGCCGATTTGGATTTTCTGATAAAGTTATTTTAGCAAACCTTACATAGAATTATTTACGTCATCCGTGAATTTGAATTCTGTCAGTCGCATTATACGTGTCTGGTTTCCAACGATTAAAATTAGAAGTGCACCATTTTTGTGAATGCGAAAGCGGACACTGATTGGCTGATTAAAAGGTTACATGCGCGTGACATTCTTTCGTTCATCGTCAGATCTACAAATAAACATAAGAAAATCGAAACTTTAGACCCAAACGGTTAGCTCAGTAGGAAGAGCGTTTGACTGTGAAGAGTGTGGGAGACTCGGGTTTGATCCCAGGCCTGTGAAGGTCACCTTTGTTGTGATTAATCATTGTATAATTTTTACGGTTATTCGCACTGTACCTCTGCTCTGACACAGAAGTTACAATTCATTGCCTAAATGAAGGCAATAGAACTGGAAAACTAACTGACAGTCTCCCCAGGAATGACGCGTTGGCTCTGGTAAATTCTATGGTGCTTACTGTAGTGATCCTGAGTGAAAAGTACCACACGCCACCATAAACTTTAGTTAAATGGTTACATAAACCAGACACTAATGACCATCATAAATGTTTGTTACCACATTATAACCAAAATGTTCTTAATATCTCTGGCCTTTTCGCCACATGTATTTGTCATTTCGGAGACTAAATCACTAAATATAAGTAAAAGAAAAGGCCTTTTCAAATGCATCTTTATGATCCCTTTCTTTCTGGTCAACCAGCACTTCTGAATGTACATGGTTTATGTTTTTCTGTCTGATATGCCCTCTGTCCGTACTTAAGTTAACGTAACATTGCTGATGACAATGGTAACATTGATCAACGAAGGTAAGTAAAAACATGCATGAGGAAGATGAATTTTAATATTTTCTGCCCACTGATCACCACTTTTCATATTATTCATGACAACGCTTTTAAATTCTAATCTACAAAACATGATAGTGTCAAAGTATTTCAATATCTTTTATCAAACAAAAGTGCCACAAAATAACCATCTAGGCTTGATATTTGCAGCTACAGATCTTTCTCTCAGCAGTTTAATCTGCTATAAATGTTTTGTCCAAAAGATGTTTGCGACGTAAAACATGAACATGAATGTTTGGATTTATTAAATCGTGTGTTTGTCTTAGCAGCAAATATCCCTTAGTACCCCTTTCTCTGACTTAAATACGGACAGAACGTTGTCAATGATTGCCTCTTTGCAAAGTTTAGACTTCAACATGAAACAAAAGATTACTGTTTTTTTTTAGATAAAATAGAATACAAATGTTACTGTTTTTAAATATTGATCGAAATATGTTAATAAAACATATGAATCAAACCAATAAGATTATAGTAAAAATATCAAATAATATTATAACATAGCAATTTTATCAAAGTTTTAATGTTTGTTGAGTTTAACTTATTTTAAAATAAAACACGTCCATGTTTCAAAATTAGACAAAGTTTACTATGTGTATGATTATTGTTTTATCTCGCAATTAAGAACAAGTTTTAAAAGCTATCTGTATGATCTTGTCATTATTATAATTGGCAATGGCGCATAGAATTTCCTAGTCATTTCTTCTTGCGTTTACACAATGCCACAATGATAAAACTTTATTTAAAGCGAAAAATAAATAAAAATAACGTAGCAATAATAATAAATCAAACGCTACATTGATGTTCCGTATTTGCTTCCGTAGAACAAAAATCGTCAAAATCGAAATATAATTATCATTACATTCTATTTGTTTCGTTAATATTATAAAGAAATGACGAAATCAAAATGAAAGCACGGTCTAGGTGTATTTTTTTGCATGTACTTTCAAAGCTTTTTTATGTTTGGTATTATTTTTTACAATGACGCAAGCATGAACTATTAGCCGATTTCTTCAGTTTAAATTAACATTGATTACGGCGTATTGTTACTCATGTTAACCCATTACTTCATATAGACGTATTTTAACGCCTTTTCATCCCCTTCTATTGAGGCCTCAAAATGTGAAAGAAATGTCCTATAAGACCCCAAACACTTGTTTGTCTTTGAAAAATGGTGTTAGAATTGTTATCATTTTTTCGGTGCTGCCACAAGATTACAAGATTATTAATTTAAACGATACTATCTACAAACCAAGTCTATATTCTAAGTTTTGTGTTTGTCAAATGTAAGATTGTACCAAAGCAATTTGAAGGAAATAAAACATTTACATGATTAATACAATTGCCTATTATATAATAATTGAAGTATTAAATTATATTTAACTGATACATGTGACTGATATCAAGAAAATAAGTAAAATCAAGTGTTCTTTTTTCCTAAATGGCTTAAAGAAAGATGATCGCATACTTATAGTTACAGAATCGATTGATTTAATATTCAACCTTGAGAATATAATCTTTGAATGATTTTCATAAGCCAAACAGTATCCTAATGTATTCATACGTAATATCTATAAAGGACCATTTGATATTGTTTTGCCGTAAAGTATGACTTGTTGAAATTTCATTGGACAACAGGCAAGTGGCTTCTTTAACCGAAGGGCGAATTTAATAGCATTGAAACTTATAAGGCAATACATTCTTTAGGAGAATAATGTTAAAACTCTTCTGTGAGCAAGCGTATCACTGAGATTAAATTTCATCATTTGAAATCAAAACATTTTAGAATTGAACCTTGTTCAAAATTTCGACATCACATGATATAAACAATGCTAATGGATTAAAGAAGGTACTTAAATGTAAGTAATACATTTTTAAACGTTTTATTACTGTTGCTGTATCAGTGAACTTATGTAGTGTTTTTATTTGTACTGTATTTTCACTTTTTAATTAGACAAAGTATTTTCTTGGAATAACAGATGTCATGTTTTTTGTTTGGATTTCTTTTCATTCATATGTCATTTGAATATTTAAATTCTTTTTTTCTCAGTCACTTTTGGTTTTATCAAGGCACACAATTTTCAACTCAGTGTCAATGAACTAAAGAAAGCGTTTATGTATAAGAAAATTGTGTCCATAACTATTTTATGGAGGGATTGGTGTGTTCTGACAGATGCCAATGCAAAACAGTGACTCAAATCTTTCATGCGTAAAACAATTTTGTTGGTTCAAACATAACGTTAAAACGTAATACTTGAAATGTATTATTGACAGACGAATATTAAAAACAAAACTTCTGAATTTGTTATCGGAACTTGGTACCACTTTAAATTTAAATTTAGAGAGATAAGGGTCAATTTTTATCTATACAAAGAAGCCAATTCTTTTTATATTTATACATTTTTAAATCAATACACGGGACCAGACAATATTTTATGAAACAAAGCCGAACCTAACCTTACAACACAATTTTAGAAATTATTATGCGTATTAACAGTAGAGTAGAGGCTTCTATTCCTTTAATCTTATGAAAATTATAGGGATGTTAAATTTTTAATGTAAATCGATCATACTAAAAGGTTTTGACATTGATATTGTTTTGCCTTAAAGTATGAGTTGTTGAAATTTCATTTGCTAACAGGCAAGTGGCTTCTTTAACCTGACAGCATTGAAACTAATAAAGGAGGCAATACATTGAAGTATTTTTTTTAGGAGAATTATGCTTTAAATTTTCTGTGTTCAAGCTTATCACTAAGATAACATTTAAACATTTAAAATTGAAACATTGTAGAACTGGACATTGTGCAAAATTTCGACATTACTTGATTCAAACAATGCTAATGGATTAAAGAAGGTAATAAACTGTAAGTAATACATTCTTAAATGTTTAATTAATGTTTCTGTATCTGTGAACTCATGTGGTATTTTTATTTGTACTGTATTTTAACATTTTAATCAAACATAAAATTTTCTTGGAACAACAGAAGTCATGTTTTTGTTGGGATTTCTTTTCATACATATGTCATTTAAATATTCAAATTCTTTTTTTCTTAGTCACTATGGCTTTTCAAAATTAAACATTTCAAAGCACTTAATTTTTGACTCAGTGTCAATAAACTGAAGCAAGCGTTTATGTATAAAAAAATGTGCTCATAACTATATTATTGAGGTTTTGGTGTGCTCTGACAGATGCCAATGCAAAACAGTAACCCAAATCCTCTATGCGTAAAAACAACTTTAGTTGGCTCAAAGATAGCGCTAAAATTTAATACTGGAATTATATTATTCACAGACGAATATTAAACACAAAACCTCTGGATTTGTTACCGGAACTTGGTACCACTTAACTTGTATTTTTAGAGAGGCTAAGGTCTTTTCTTTATCTATATAAAGAAGCCATTTGTTTTTCGTTCTTTTTTTGTTATTTTTATTGTACCAGACAATATATAACAAAAGATAAGCCAAACTAACCATTAGAAACAATTTCAGAAGTTAAAACGCGTATCAACAATAAAGGTGTTTATCCCTTTGATCTTATGAACATCATAGGCCTGGTAAATTTTAAATATAAATGGATCATACTAAAAGGTTTTGATATTGATATTGTTTTGTCTTAAAGTATGAGTTGTTGAAATTTCATTGGCTAAAAGGTAAACGGCTGTTTTTACCTGATAGCGCTGGATCTTAAAAGGAGGCAATATATTGAACTAAAATCTTTTGGAGAATAATGTTATAACCTTTCCTTGTTCAAACGTATCACTTAAATTACATTTAAACATTTGAAAACAAAACATTTTAAAATTGAAAATTGTGCAAAATTTCGGCATTACTTTATACAAACAATGCTTATGGATTAACAAAGTTACTAAACTGTAAGTAATACATTCTAAAACGTTTAATTAATGTTATGTTTCTATATCAGTTTACTCATGTTGTATTTTTATTTGTACCGTATTTTTACATTCCAATCAGACATAATATTTTCTTGGAATAACAAATGTCATGTTTTTGTTGGGATTTCTTTTCATACATATGTCATTTGGATCTTCAAATTCTTTTTTCTCAGTCACTTTTGGTTTTCAAAGTTAGACATATCAAAGCACACAATTTTTGAGGCGGTGTCAATAAAATGAAGCAAGCGTTTATGTATAAAAAATGTGCCCATAACTATTTTATGGATGTTTTGGTGTGCTCTGACGGATACAAATGCAAAACAGTTATTCCAATTCACCGTGCGTAAAAACAATTTTGGTTGGCTCAAACATAGCGTTTAAATTTAATACTGGAAATATATTATTGACAGACTAATATTAAAAACAAAACCTCTGAATTTGTTACAGGAACTTAGTACCACTTTAGTTGTTAACTAAGAGAGACTAAGGTCCATTATTTATCTGTATAAAGAAGCAATTTGGTTTTTGTTGTTGTTTTGTTATACATTTTTTTTAAATCAGTACACGGTACCAGACAATATATAACAAAAGAAAGCCCAACCTAACCATTAGAAACAATTTCAGAAGTTAAAACGCCTATAAACAATAAAGGCATTTATTCCTTCAATCTCTAATGAACATAATGGGCCTTGTAAATTTTTAATGTAAATGGATCATACTAAAAGGTTTTGATACTGATATTGTTTTGTCTTAAAGTATGAGTTGTTGAAATTTCATTGGCTAACAAGCAAACGGCTAGTTAAACCCGATAGCGCTGGATCTTAAAAGGAGGCAATATATTGAACTTAAATCTTTAGGAGAATAATGTTATAAGTTTTCTTTGTCCAAACGTATCACTTAAATTACATGTAAACATTTGAAATTAAATCATTTTAAAATTGAAAATTGTGCAAAATTTCGGCATTACTTTTTACAAACAATGCTAATGGATTAACAAAGTTACAAAACTGTAAGTAGTACATTCTAAAACGTTTAATTGATGTTTCTATATCAGTTTACTCATGTAGTATTTTTATTTGTACCGTATTTTTACATTCCAATCAGACACAAGTAAAATCGTTTCCTGCGGGAAACATGTTTAATGATATAAAGATATTTCATTTTTATTTTTTTAACATTGTTTGGGGAAAAATAAATAAACGTTTGTATCAGGAATATAGTTGAAAATAATCGATCAATAGAAGAAGGTCTATGGAGACTGGTGACCGTGAAGGACCGGAGACCGGAGAGAAATGTCGAAACATTAAAAACAAATTACGATATTTTTTAAGAAAATGATAAATTACCATTGTATGAAATAATTCCGTGCCAAAAATAAAAGAACACACAAGCTTTACACAAAAAAAATATCTCTATTTATTATGGCAGATGCCACTACGAATGTTTTTAATTGTGTAGATTTTTTCACTATAAACAATTTATTGTTTTGTAAAATTTGGATAGATATTAAAGAAACCAATGATATATTTTTTCCAAAACACATCATGCAAGATTTCTACCTGAACGGTAAAATTAAATTTTAGAAAATTGGAAATAATCACGTAATAGTTTTTATGTACTAAATCCAGATGTAATTCGAGGTAAATCGTAAACGTACCGGCAACGGTATTTACGCTAGGTTTTCGAAATGGTCAATTAACCAAAATCATTACGGTTAATAGATCACATGCTCCTCCATATACCGAAAACAAGTCACGTGCTCCTCCATGCATCAAAAATTAAACGCATACCAATACCCTGCTGGCTCCGGCCCGCAGGGAATAATATTTTCTTGGAATAACTAATGTCATGTTTTTGTTGGGATTTCTTTTCATACATATGTCATTTAGATCTTCATTTTTTTTCTCAGTCACTTTTGGTTTTCAAAGTTAGACATATCAAAGCACACAATTTTTGACGCGGTGTCAATAAAATGAAGCAAGCGTTTATGTATAAAAATGTGCTCATAACTATTTTATGGAGGTTTTGGTGTGCTCTGACGGAAACAAATGCAAAACAGTTACTCCAATTCACCGTGCGTAAAAACAATTTTGGTTGGCTCAAACATAGCGTTAAAATTTAATACTGGAAATATATTATTGACAGGCTAATATTAAAAACAAAACCTCTGGATTTGTTACCGGAACTTAGTACCACTTTAGTTGTTAATTTAGAGAGACTAAGGTCCATTATTTATCTGTATAAAGAAGCAATTTTTTTTGTTTTTGTTTTTTTTTTTGTTTTTTTTTTTATACATTTTTTTAAATCAGTACACGGTACCAGACAATATAACGAAAGAAAGCCCAACCTAACCATTAGAAACAATTTCAGAAGTTAAAACGCGTATAAACAATAAAGGCATTTATCCATTTTATCTAATGAACATAATGGGCCTTGTGAATTTTTAATGTAAATGGATCATACTAAAAGGTTTTGATATTGATATTGTTTTGTCTTAAAGTATGAGTTGTTGAAATTTCATTGGCTAACAGGCAAACGGCTAGTTAAACATAATAGCGCTGGATCTTAAAAGGAGGCAATATATTGAACTTAAATCTTTTGGAGAATAATGTTATAATTTTTCTTTGTCCAAACGTCTCACTTAAATTACATGTAAACATTTGAAATTAAAACATTTTAAAAATGAAAATTGTGCAAAATTTCGGCATTACTTTATACAAACAATGCTAATGGATTAACAAAGTTACTAAACTGTAAGTAGTACATTCTAAAACGTTTAATTAATGTTTCTATATCAGTTTACTCATGTAGTATTTTTATTTGTACCGTACATTTACATACCAATCAGACATAAATTTTCTTGGAATAACAAATTCATTTTTTGTTGGGATTTCTTTTCATACATATGTCATTTGGATCTTCAAATTCTTTTTTCTCAGTCACTTTTGGTTTTCAAAGTTAGACATATCAAAAGCACACAATTTTTGAGCGGTGTCAAATAAAAATGAAGCAAGCGTTTATGTATAAAAAAATGTGCCCATAACTATTTTATGGAGGTTTTGGTGTGCTCTGGCCGATACAAATGCCAAAACGGTTACTCCCAATTCACCGTGCGTAAAAACAATTTTGGTTGGCTCAAACATAGCGTTTAAATTTAATACTGGAAATATATTATTGACAGACTAATATTAAAAACAAAATCTCTGGATTTGTTACCGGAACTTAGTACCTCTTTAGTTGTTAACTAAGAGAGACTAAGGTCCATTATTTATCTGTATAAAGAAGTCATTTGTTTTTTTTATACATTTTTTTTAAATCAGTACACGGTACCAGATAATATATAACAAAAGAAAGCCCAACCTAACCATTAGAAACAATTTCAAAACTTAAAACGCGTATAAACAATAAAGGCATGTATTCCTTTAATCTCTAATGAACATAATGGGCCTTGTAAATTTTTAATGTAAATGGATCATACTAAAAGGTTTTGATATTGATATTGTTTTGTCTTAAAGTATGAGTTGTTGAAATTTCATTGGCTAACAGGCAAGCGGCTTTTATAACCCGATAGCGTTGAAAATGAAAAAGAGGCAATATATTGAACTTAATTCTTAAGGAGAATAATGTTATAAGTTTTTCTTTGTCCATACGTATCACTTAAATTACATGTAAACATTTGAAATTAAATCATTTTAAAATTGAAAATTGTGCCAAAATTTCGGCATTACTTTATACAAACACATGCTAATGATTTAATAAAGATTTTAACAAAGTTACTAAACTGTAAGTAGTACATTCTAAAACGTTTAATTGATGTTTCTATATCAGTTTACTCATGTAGTATTTTTATTTGTACCGTATTTTTACATTCCAATCCGAAATATTTTTTCTTTGAATTACAAATGTCATGTTTTTGTTGGGATTTCTTTTCATACATATGTCATTTGGATCTTCATTTTTTTTTCTCAATCACTTTTGGTTTTCAAAGTTAGACATATCAAATCAAACAATTTTTATTTTTTTTTTTTAAAATGTGTCCATAACTATTTTATGGAGGTTTTGGTGTGTGTTTTGACGGATGCCAATGCAAAACAGTAACTCAAATCCTCCATGCGTAAAAACAGTTCTGGTTGGCTCAAACATAGCGTTAAATGTAATACTTAAAATAATTGACAGACGAATATTACAAAACATAACCTCTGGATTTGTTACCGGAACTTGGTACCACTTAAAGAGATACTGGGTTCTTTCTTTATTTATATAAAGAAGCCAATTGCTTTTTTATGTTTAATTGAGTACCGCTCAAACCGGTGCTAGGGAGCGCGAGGGATGTGGCACGGATTCATTATCCCTCATGTACAGACTCAATCAAACCGAGTCTGCAATTCCCTTGTAATTTTGTTGTGATTAATTCTTCCGAGGGATCACTTTGTCTCCAGATTTTTATACTTCACAACAGCTTATGTCATGTGCTCTGTGGCAGCTGTAAAAAGTTGCCCCGTACTTCACATCAATGTTGTTATATTTTTCTGGTCCTTTGGGATCATTGATGATAGGACTATTAGGTGTTGAGAATTTAGTGCCGCTCAAGCCGGTGCTAGAGGTCGTGAGGGATGCTGCACGTATTCATTATCCCTCATGTGCAGACTCAATCAAACCGAGTCTGCAATTCTCTTGTAATTTTGTTGTGATTAATGCTTCAGAGGAATCACTTTGTCTCCAGATTTTCATACATTTTTAAATCAGGTAGCAGACAATAATTATATAACAAAAGAAAGCCGAAGCTTACCTTACAAAGCAATTTCAGAAATTATAACGCGAATAACAACAGCGGTTTTTATCCCTCTAATCTTATGAACATTATAGGCCTGGTAAATTTTAAATGTAAATCAATCATACTAAAAGATATGTGATACATTCAATATTACCGTGCTTTGCCAATGAACAGGCTCAATTAAACCGAGCCTGCAACATTTTCAATTTTTCGTTTTGGGTTTTATTTCGGGATTTTCTCCATGACAATTTTGGACATGTTATAGGTTAAAATGACTTTAGGTCGACCTTATGGTAACGTGTAACCAACGCTAGAAAGCCTAAGACTCTATCTCAATCCATTGAGAAGTTGCAGCACTAATCAACGCAAAAAAGTAATTTTGGCAATTTTGAGATGCCCCTCGTTGTCATGGTATCATGGAATTATGTTTGAGTACGCATTTACAAAAGCTAATGTCTAGTCAACATTTGTTGCACGTTTGAACAGTTTTGAAGCCTTTTTCATAGTTTCATAGCAATTTGAACTTATAACAGGAGGCTTTTCAATGAAAACAGCCATTTTTCACCAAATGTTCATGAAGTAATTGGTTAATAAAAAAAAATAGAAAATGCCACAAAACAACATTTTTGGTTTTCAAAAATTTGTGAAAGGTCTTGCTTTAACTCGAGTTTTGGTAATTCCAATGTTTTATCATTTTCTGTTTACCCATTACTTCATATAGACTTCTTTTCACCCCCTCTCTCTTTTGACGCCTCAAAAAGTAAAGAATGTCCTATTTAGACTCCAAACTATTGTTTTTGTTTGAGAAATGGTGTTAAAAAAGTCATCATTTTTTCGGCGCCATCCCTTATCAAATAGATACATCATTGGGGTGCCAGAGGGGGTGTCCCTTTCTGTTTGATCAGTAAAAGGAGTACTTTTCCCAACCACTTTAGTATACACGAGTAGATAGTGTTAATCGAGCAAATGTCTGATTTACAAATGAAATTGTATCAATTGAGAACTTACACAACCATTTATGCGATACATGCACACAGTTCGTACAAAACGTGGTGAAAAGCGAGATATTGGCCAAGTTGCATTCATATTTGATTACCGCTTGCATGTGATAAAGATTACAGCAAGAACGAATAATAGACCAGAAAATAAATTATAAATTTCGAGAATTTAACATGTTTCTATTGGTAACCATTGAGCATACAAATGCATGGGAGTTCGAACACTATTACTTTATTTTTATTGTAAAGCTACTATAATTAAAGAAATCAAGATATTGTTTCTTATTAAATCGTATAATTAATCAGAAATAAAAAATAAATGAATAAATAAATAGATAAGTACATAACTATAAATTAATTCTATGCGACCTGTTTTTAAGTTTAATTTAAATATTTTTTTAGTTAACTCAATGTTTCAATTCAAACAAAACTATTAATTTAAACGATATTGTCTGCAAAACAAAGATATATTTCATTTGTGTATTTTAAATGTAAGATTGTAACAAAGCAATTTGAAGAAAATAAAACATTAACACGATTGATGCATTTGATCAATTGAATGATCAAATTATGTTCATTTGATACGTATGCCTAGCAGCAAGAAAAACACATAAAATCAAGTGTTTTTGTTGTTGTTTTTTGTTCTTGTTTCTTGTTGTTTTTTTCTATATGGCTTAAGGAAAATTGATGGCATACCAGTATATTAACAAAATCGATTGATTTAATATTCTAACTTGTGAATACACACTTTGAATAATTTTCACAAGCCAAACAGGAACACGATATTCATCGGTCAATAACTATTCTTTGCTAAGTCATCCATACGAAATTTCTAAAAAGAGACCATTTGATATTGGTTTAATATATTTTTTTATAAAATAACAAGATATGTTTGTAAAACATGTATGCCCCCTACGGACAACCAATTAGTCATGTAATCAGGTTATTATGCATGACTTCTGACCCAGTGAACAAAAAAATTAATAAGGGTTATCTACTGGTCATGACTAGTCATGACTAGTCACAAGGTAATAATTATTGTGACCCCATAAGTTGTGTGCAGCGATTTAAGTTATTACAAATCTTACCGAATAAAATATGCATACATTTTATGAATCATGTAGGCCTCATTAATGACAGCTAAATTGTTATATTACATAAGACCTTCAAATGTGTATACATAAAGCATTTTAGTTTATTATAAAAAATATCAACTAAGGCAACTTGAGTTGTTCAGTTATTGGTCAGAAACCATCTTAATGTACAAGATCAATTTGTGACACTGACCCCTTGACCCGAAAATCAATAGGGGTCATCTACTGGTCATGACCAATCATCATATAAAGTTTGAATTTCCTAGACCTAGCGTTCTTTAGTTATTGATCGGAAACCGTTTTTACTTACAAGGCCAATGTGACCTTGACCTTTGACACCAAACTCAATAGGGGTCATCTACTGGTCATGACCTATCATCATATAAAGTTTGAAGTTCCTAGACCTAAGCGTTTTTTAGTTATTGATCGGAAACTGTTTTTAATTACAAGGTCAATGTGACCTTGAACTTTGATACCAAAATCAAAAGGGGTCATCTACTGGGCATGACCAATCATCATACCAAGTTTGAAGTTCCTAGGCCTAAGCGTCCTTGAGGTATAGAGTGGAAACCGTTTTTAACTTCAATTAAATGAGACCTTGACCTTTGACCCCTTGACCCTAAAATCAATAGGGTTCATCTGCTGGTCATGACCAATCATGATACCAAGATTGAACTTCCTAGGCCTAGGCGTTCTTAAGTTTTTGCTCGGAAACCGTTTTTTTTTTCCTACAAGGTCAATGTGACTTGACCTTTGACCCCAAAATCAATAGGGTCATCTACTGGTCATGACCAATCACCATTACCGTTTTTACCTACAAGATCAATGTGACCTTCACCTTTGACCCCTTGACCCCAAAATCAATAAGGGTCAAGTACTGTTCATGACCAATCACCATAACAAGTTTGAAAGTTCCTAGGCCTAAGCATTCTTTAGTTATTGATCGGAAACCGTTTTTACCTACAAAGTCAATGTAACCTTGACCTTTGACCCCTTGACCCCAAAATCAATAAGGATCATGTACTGGTCATGACCAATCACCATACCAAGTTTGAAATTCCTAGGCCTCAGCGTGCTTTAGTTATTGATTCATTTGGAAACCTTTTCACCTACAAAGTCAATGTGACCTTCACCTTTGATCCCTTGACCCTAAAATCAATAGAGGTCATCTACTGGTCATGACCAATCACCATACCAGGTTTGAAGTTCCTAGGTCTAAGCGTTCTTTAGTTATTGTTCTGAAACCGTTTTTACCTACAAGGTCAATGTGACATTGTCCTTTGACCGCTTGACCCCAGAATCTATAGTGTCATCTACTGGTCATGACCAATCACCATACCAAGTTTGAAGTTCCTAGGCCTAAGGGTTCTTTAGTTATTACTCGGAAACCATTTGGTCTTCGGACCGACGGACCGACAGACAGACAAATGCAAAGCAATATACCCCCTCTTCTATGAAGTGGGGGCATAATTAAATAGAATTTTTCATATAACAATTACTTTCCCAATCAGAAAAACCCGTTAAAATCAAATGCAGCTACTGTTTATTTGGTACAACAACAACAATTTGGTGTTTGGCAGAATGTTTATCACGGGTGTTAAGTACCGATAATAAATTTACCTATGACACGTGGCTGATGTTAACTGGGCAAACGTTTTCACACCATTTAGATAGTGTGATTAAGAGGAACATGTATCGACTTAAAGATATTAAATAATTCTAAACTTGTTATTGCTTTTAAAGCATATTATGGCAATATTTCACTCAATTTATGAGAAAAAATGCGTATATGAAATGTGAGATGTAATTTTGGAGATTGACTTAATTTTTTATGTTACAAGTTATATAAGAAATAGATGAGACTATATCATTTTTTGTAAATATAACTACAATTCTAAATATCATAAGTTACATTTTAGTTGTAAAATATAGTACATGTTATTCTCAAAATATGTTTAAATTAAAATAAATCGAAAACAGGAAGATCGTTTTCAAATTAAACATTTATTGATTGATTGGTATTTTGTTTTTTAATTATTAATTCATAATGTAAATACCATAAAAATGAGATCATTACTATTTTGACAAGTCAATCGAATATATAAACTAAATTAAGAAGACATATAAAAATAATTCATCGCCAATGTAACATGCATATGTTTGTCTCAGAAAAAGAAACTAAATCTTTACTATTTGTACAAATTGTAGTTATGAATAAATACGCAATGTACAGATCGAGCATTTTTATAATAATCATTATCATAATTCCTTCACTTTTAAGTCAGGGGTCTTATTTGATATATCACGCCCAAGCATTTTATAATAACATAAATTAATATTATAACTGATTACATTAAACGAATAAAAACAATGTTAAATTATTGCTTTACCATACGTTTTCAATATTTTATCGGATACTTTTAAGAAAATAATTAAATGTTTGCTATTTACTTTAAATTATTTCTCGTAGTACAGTACAAAACTTGAGATAGGGTTGAAATGTTTTACCCACTAGGGGTCGAAAAGTCATGTAAAAAGGGGTCTAAGTGTCAAGGGGTCTTGTAGTCATCTTAATATCGAGAGGTCGAGAAGTCGAGGGGTCCAAATGTCTTACTTGCCTTTTAAATCAGTACACTGTAACAGACAATATATAACAAAAGAAGGCCGAACCTAACCTTACAAAACAATTACAGAAATTATAACTCGTCTAACCAATAGAGGCCTTTATCCCTTTAATCTTATAAACGTTAAAGGCCTGGTAATTTTTTAATGTAAATCGATCATACTAAAAGGACCATACGCCGCTTTTTATGTTTAATGCTGAATACTGCTTAAGTCGGTGCTAGTGTGCGTGGACTGTAAATTGCACTTATCATCAATGTCCATGAACAGTTTCAAGTAAACCGAGCCTGGGACATTTACAATATTGTCGTTTTGTGGGTATTTCTATTTTACATTATTTGATTCCTCCTAAATGCACCACTATTTTATGGACTTCATTGGACTGTTAGGAGGTGGTCGGATAACTTCAGTTGCATATTATAATGCCTTGTGTATCCATAACATCAAAATCAGACTGTCAGGGAAATGTTTTTATATAATTTATACGAGCGGAAAAAAGATATGCATTGACTTGACGATTGACTTGTAACGGTATTTGTATTTTCTGAACAAAGTTACAGATATGACCCTCAAAAGTAACAAAAATAAAAGTAAAAAACATATATAAATTATATTGAAATGTAAACTTTGCTGCCGATGAATGTCAGATGATAGCCGTTGCGGCCAAGATTTAATTTTAATTAATCAATATGAAGAGAGACTGTTCAAAAATGGGAATATAAGGAAGGAAAAATGTTCATATTCTCTCTATCCCTTTACCTATTGGTCAGATATGTCATGGAATTTCATGTGTCACCACGAATCAGTCATTTGAAAATGAATATCTTCGTATATACCAAATAATATAGATTTCACAGACCTTTAGATTGAACCTCCATTACGAATACATCTGGTATATATATGTCAAAGATATATTCCTAAACAATCTTCTAATCAAAAAAACGCTTCCACAGCTTTGAAAAAAATGATGAGTGAAGTATTAATCATTATGGCACAAGTTATTATTTGAAAGCGAATAATAAGCATGTTGTTACAATTCGATCTGCTAACATGATTAAGAATTCTTAATATAAAGCTTCAGACATATTTTATTTGATCATCAGTAGTTTTATGAAAATAACCAGATTCACACTAACACGTTATGCACTAGATCACAATGCAAATATCATATATAACGATCATGGAGAAGTTGAATAATAAAAATCATATTTTTTTAATATATAGTTGTTAATACTGCAACATAAACACAACACAGATAATTCTTATTTAAAAAATATATCCAGTTTATACCCAAATGTTGAATTCTGCTTACTCCAGTTCCTTGAGTGTATAATGTTAGATTGTAATTACTAGTACCATTTGAGAAAATACAAGTATAACTTATACTCAGCCACATGCTGTTTTTCCCTGTTTAATACACTCTTTAACGATTCTGTTTTCCCCCTATTATATCGTCACATAGATAGTCTTTGCTTCGTGCGGAAGCCGTGAAAGACACGTATACTTATTGCCTTGTTTGATTGAGTTTTACGTCACACCGTCATGGTATAGGCAACGTTTTAGATTTTCTAGTGGAGGAAGACATCAGGTGCCTTTCAGACAAGAGCAGGCCCTGAGTAAAACCACCAACATTCCGTCAACTACGTGGATAGCTTCTTTACATCAAAAATCCATATCAAGATTCGAATCCACAGCGGCGAGCGGTCAAATTTAAATTGTTATATGATCGTCAATAACAAAACTTGTGTTTTTATGTGGTATTTTAACGTAGCGCTATTTATAGTTGGGCGATTCCAGTATTCCTTCTTTGGTATTGCCTGACAATACTAACAATACTTACTAGGATGTTTTTTGTTGGTTTTTTTTTTTCTATTTTTTTTTTTTTTTTTTTTGTAATTGTTTTTTTTAAATGTGTCTTTTGATAGATAAACACATCTGCAGTCGTTTTTTTATGCTCCCCGAAGGGTGAGCATATAGTCGCCGCTTTGTCTGTCCGTCTGTCCGTCCGTACAAACCAGAGCTACATTATTGGGTTTGGTCTATTGTTCTCATAACAATATATATACAAAAGAAATAACAAAAGAAAACCCCATAATGTAGCTCTGGCAAGAACATCCGTCCGTCCGTCCGCTATTCTTGCCCGGGATACTTTGAAACAACAAGAGGTAATAACATGAAACTTTGTAGGTAGAAAAAAATAATTTGGTAAATGTGCAGTGCACAACAACCGTAACTCTGACTTGCCTTATTTCTGGATTATTGTCAATTCTTAATTGTTATTCTTAGAACTTTCCGGGACAAATCTCTAAAACTATCAGAAGAACTTTGTAGGTATATAAATCTCATTTGTATAGATGTGCAGTGCAAAAGAAACCTTAACTCTGACTCTCCCTACCTTGGAATTATTGCATTTGTTTATTTTTATATTTTGCACTTAAACTATAAGTGATATCAACATGAAACATTGTAGGCGGATATATCTCATTGTGTAGAAGTGCAATGCAAAAGAACCATAACTCTGTCTTGCTTAAGTTTGGAGATATTGCTCTTTGTTTATTTTTAAATTTGATCTGTGTCGAAGACATAACTCTAAAACTACACGAGAAATCAACATGAAAAATTGTAGGTAAAAAGATTTCGTTAGGTGGAAGTGCAATGTAAAAACATAGCTCTTGCTCTTGCATAAGTTTGGAGTTATCGCCGTTTGCTCATTTAACATTTTGAATTTTTTCCGGAACATAACTCTGAAACTATAAGATATATCAAAATGATATTTTAAATGAAGATATATCTTTTTGGGCAGAAGTGCAGTGCACAAGAACCATAACTCTGCCTTGTCAATATTTTGAGTTATTGCCCTGTTACACTTTCAACTTGTCCAGGACATAACTCTGAAACTATAAGAGATTTCAACAAGAAATTTTATAGGAAGATAAAGGTTTTGCCGTTGTTATTTTTTCCACTTTGAACTTTGTCTGGGACATAACTCTGCCACTACAATAGGTATATATTACTGTGTTCAAATCCTTTTCGGGGTGTATCACCCGGTTCAACCGGTTTTTGTTTTAATAAAAATTTGTCAATAACATATTTAAAAGTTTAGTAATACTTAACTCGGTGCAAGGTCGGTAGCTTACGGTTACGAGTACTGTAAGATTCAATTAAACTGAGAATGCTAAGTCTGCCTCTTGTACATTCTAAAGTGATTCTGTTTTTGTTAAATCTATTTAATTTTAATAAAAGTACACATTTTCAAATGATATCTAAGTTGAAACAGTCAAAGTGTGACCGCTATATATCTCAAATCTGGACTATCCGGACTAAAATATTCAAGATATATTGGTAAAAGTAAAATTATTTAATGTCGGCCAAGAGCAATGGCTTTATACAATACTTTGCGATAATTGTACAGCCTATTATGCCAGTACTGAGAGTTTTGTCATTCTTTCGAAATCGAAGTAAACTGTTCACAAAAGTAAGTGTGCGTGTCCTTTACGAGAAAGCAATGGGGGGAACAAATTTATCAAATATTTAGAGGGCTGAATTAGTATTACATTTCGTATACAAGGTAATATCACACTTACGACAGATTATAACAATGTTCGTCTGTGCTACGTTAATTACGGACAAATGACTATAAATAGAAACAAATTATTAAATACATAAATACATAATATATGTATTTTGAAGGCACGTCTTGGATTTAAGAATTCTATTTTGTTTTGCATACATCCAACTTGTTGCTGTTAAAGACACCGTGGGCGAGATTCTTAAAAACTGAATAATGAAGGAAAATCTCTCACAGTCAAAAAAAATCTACTTATCAACGGTTTAAATCAAAGATCATTGTTTACACTTATCATAAAATAGTAAACAAAATCAGACAGCTGTGCTCATTTTCAATGGTGTTATGTATTTTCATTAGAACGTTTCTCCGATGCAGCCTATACAACACTTTTTTGTCCTCACTAATTTACGTCAAATTCTTCTTTACAAATATTATGCAAAGCGTAAATCTTTGCGTTGAGTGTAAAACTTAATTCAGAGATAAAAGCATTGTGTATATAGATAAATATATAGCGTAATTTTACATACCTGTTAAGTCACATTTTAAATGACCGGTTTCTTCAACGAGCGTGTTTATTACGAAAAAGTTTAAAGTGAAATCATTTTTTAAAACGTCATTTTGCATTACAGCTGAAATATACAGGCCGAATATATATGAATAAATAGAAAGTGACAAAATCATTTTAGTCTGGGGGAACATCTCAAGTATCGGTAATGATCATGGAAAAGCTAAAATATTTAAAGTAGTTTTTATTTAACAATTAATTCGGTTTATGTTTGGAAATTTATGTTTATGTTCGATTAAATTAAGCATACTTTTTTTTATAAAAAAAAAAGTTATTGACAGTAAAATCTTGGGTTCAATTAAATTGTGGTTAAATATGTAAGGCACACGACCTTGTTGATATAAATTTTGGTGCAATAACTGCTTATTATAAAGAAGTCCCTTCAACAAAGAAAACGGTTTTTAGTTCGAGTTATATTTAATAATTCCATTTGCTTAGTATTTATCATGTCTACTTAGTGTCTAAAACAAAATAAGTCAACATATAATCGAAATAAGATGGTCACAATCTTTCTCGTGATCAAAATGTTTAACAACAAACCTGGAGTTCAATGAACGCAACCCCCATATGACCCAGCAACAAGAACCAGTGGCAAGGAGCCCAGGCGGACCCCAAACAATACCAGGACAGAGCACAAGACAGAGCACGGACAGGTTAATCACTAAATAATAAATAATTTGTAACTGATTAGGAATTTAAAGAAAACAAATAAATGATTGAAAAACAGGCCCACAAAGTCACAGGGCAAAGGGTAAGGGGTCAGGAGACTGGGGGAAGGGGGTTGGGTTTATCAAAGAAATAAAAACTGTGGGTAAAGGGGGAACATACTTACCGTAGACAAGAAAACAACAAGGGACATATGCAAAAGTGTCACCAAAACAGTATGAAACAACATAGACATACATCTGAGGAACACGGAAGGGCGCCGCCTTGGAACGGTCAGCAGCATAATAATGACTGCTGGGGAGTGTAAACCGGTTAATGGTGCACCAAACCTCGCTTTTAGCCCCACCATGTTCCTATTAACGAGACAGTGTAAATAAAATGAATCCCCGCCAAGTGAAATTCTAACAGTTGTTATGGTTACAAAGGTTAAATAAGTAAAAAACCAAAATGATCATGTAGAAACATATAAAAGTAAACCCAATGACCATAACAAAAGTACTCAATGGCCTAAAGGAAGACAGAGCAACAAGAAAATCACCTACAAGGGCCTGACGAAGCAATGCAGAAGACGAACATTAAGACAATTCAGTCCCAAAGGGCTTTAAGAACTATCCATCATAGAGTCTCCCACTTGGTCCGTCAGATGTAATCAAAAGAGGAAAGCATAGTGTCCAACTGTAAAAGGGTTGAACACTAAACATGCAGTATATCTTAAAATAGTAGGGTCATAACCTCTTCTAATAAAATGTTTAATGAATGAACTCTTCATTACTCCAGTGACTTTAAGTGAATGTAACATCCCACAAATCAGGAAAGTCACATTTTGGCAAGCATCTATCTGTCTTACCAGCGTAAATCAGCTGTGGTGGAAGAAGTGTACCGTCCTTAGCTATAGCTAACACTAACGTGATTTGGCGTTTATCGTCTAAGCCAGTTATGGGAACTTGTTGCGAACCACGTTCATCCATAGTCCAGTCACCGCCGGGCACCATCTGCCGGGCACCATCTGAACACCTGTTTGATCCCAATTAATCACTAACCCGTCAGGAATATTGTGCTGTTTCACGATGTTGGACACCTCTTCAACGAATGAAGCCTTAATTTCTTCCAAGTCGGACGGCATTCAATTCACATTCTTGGTGCCCTTGTGTTTCACGAACCCCATACGACGAAGTAACGATCTGGCATAATGCTTAGTGATGGTTATATGTCCTCCGTAGCGTTCCAGCGTATGCTTGGTATATTTCTCACAATTGCCTCGGCACCGGCTATTACGACTCTGGCATTAATAACATCCCATTTAAGTCGCACTTGACGAACACAATTCTGCACGTCAACGTCTAAATAACAAAGCAACATAGGCGCCCAACTCGGAGGACGGGGGAGAGTTGAACTGTCACAATTTACTGAAAATGTACAATAATTATAACAATAAATTTTAAACAGTAAAACAGAACAAAAGACAAGTTCAAGTTGGCATTTTGAAAGAGTTCCGATAGACAGTACATTCACAGCGTCGCACGTGTCTGTTAAGTGGACGCGTTTTTGTATATCAATATGTAGATAGTTTTAATACTTTTATACATGATAAGGAAGTTGAACATAATTACTTCTAATGAAATTATTTAGTTGAAAGCACATTTCAAAAACGGTTACAAGAATTTATAGTCGAATCCAATCATTTCCACCTCATTCTTGAATTCGTGGTACACATTCGCAAGAGTGACATTGCATCGGAAAAAATTCTTGTAAACTTAAAAGTGGCTGTTAATTAAAGTGCAATACTAACCTGATTTCTTAAGTTTAATATACTGGTCTCTCATGCTACGTATAGTTGTTTCGCTGACATAACGGCCAAGCTTAGATGTAAATTTGCGTGAAGCTTTCGCAACACCACTGTCAATTGCGAACCGGGCAATCTTTGCTCGAGTCTCATCATCATAATGACTATATTGACCACTTTTTTTTTTTTTTTGATTTGGTAAGTGTTTCTACTGCGTCGTTGGCAACCTGTAAAGCAAAAGATAAAACAAATTTATTAAAAGATTTAACAACAATATTATACACACATAAATTCAAATTTCAAAAATGCGTACGTTCGAAGATTACATCGTCTGTGTAGCTGAAAGATACTAGCATGCTGAAGAAAAATGTAATCACCTGAACAGTTACTGCTTCTCTTGGATTTTGTGAATCTGCAGGATCGGGTAACCCTGGGAAGAGATTGAGAACGCGTTTGAACTTTGCCCGTTTTCAACTACTAAGTCAAAGACAAAATTAATTTAGGATATCATATACATGTACATGTGAATAGTCATAAAAACGAACTAGAAATGAGCATTGATAGCCTGTCGTATATATCTATAAACTAACTTGGGTAGTGTTGTTCCTAATACAATGCTGAAACAAACATGTTAATTGGTTGCATTATCAAAGACGGAAGGCCGACGTTTTTCGCACTTTTAAAATTCATAAGGAAAGTATTTACACACCTTAAAATTCTAACAAAGTAAAAGATACGCAATATATTATAAAGTATAATTGAAACTTGACGCTTGTTAATTGAGAAGACCGATCGGTAGGTTAATTCGAGGGCTCGGCGCAAGACGATTCTAACTTGTATTTTGAAAAATTTCAGGAAATGGAATAAATATGTTATTTTATTTTGATTTCATTTTTTGAAAAAAAGTTCACAACAAATCTGATCAAAAATAGAAATAAGTTGTGTACATGTTCATTTTTTTCAAGAAAAGTGTAAAATATGCATTTTATTGCCTACATGCTAACATTGCCTAGTATTGCACTAGAAAAGCTATTTTTTCCTGAATATTTATTGTGAAAAACTATTTTATCTTGAGTCACTATAAATATGTCCCTTTGATTCCTTAATCTTGTGCAAAACTATTCTATCTTAATAAATATAGATTACTTTTGCAATAACTTGAAAGTTAAGAATATCTTTTTATCTATCAAGTTAGAATATATGTTTACTTTTTGAAAGTAAATTTGATTTCTTAAATAATATTTTTGAAGGGATATAAGGGTTCGGGGCTGTCTTAAGACAATATTATATAGTATAATTTGATAGTGTTACATATTTACATAATTATCGGTTATTTATACCCTACTTAAATATATAGTAGGTACAAGTGATCGCAACCTTGACTTATTATCTCATACAAACACAAAAATTGGGTAATAATTTTCATTCTAGTCATATCTTTTGTGTTTATACAAATTCTTAAAAGTGAAATCTGCGGATTCTTAATATTAAACCTCATGTTAAGGCAAAAAAGATCTTGTTGCATGTTTTATATGCATGACTCAGGGCACCATGTAAAAATAACTAGCTGCAATGACACAAATAATGAAATGATGAACATAAAAAACCATTGCATGCACACTAACAAATTAGACATTTTGCAAATTTAAAAGAAATATCATAATGTCATTAATTCAATTTATAGAAAAATTGTTCTGTGACTATAATTTTACAAATATAATATGATCTTGCTTAAAAAAAAACAAATTTTCTATTTAGTCCATCCTTTTTTATCGGTTTTAATCTTCTTTTTTTCCTGACTTTTGCCAAATAACTACATGCGCTCTCATTAATGATGTCATAAAATAATGATGTCACATAGTTCTTGTTGAAAAATAATCCTGTAAACTTTTACGAAATTATGTAACATTTTTTTCAATTTATATGACTATGTAGATAACTAGATATTTATGTGTTTCTCGAATTCAAGCACACTTATAATGTTGTGTATTCTGACGGTAGTTCTATGTATTTTAGTTATATTCTTTGCATCCGCATTAAGATATAGTCTAGCTACTGTGATAATGATATCTTATAATTTCAGTTATAGCCTGGCTTCTGTGATAACGATACTTTATAGTTCCACTGTCAACTGAAAAGCATGTAATAAATGGAAATATTGTGAGAAATACACTTAGTTATAAGTATAATGTGATAAATGATGAGAAGCACTTAAATATTTGCACATAGGTTAAAAATCAAACAAAATTAATGAAATACTACAGAATTGTTTTTTTTTTTAATAATAAACATAATGTGATAAGTTAATACATATAATGATACACAGAAAAAAAACACTATCAGTGTTATATATTTTAACTTGTGACTGTGTCAAAATATTGCATTGGGTGTTCATTTTATGAAATAGGTTTCAATCTTATCTTCTAATATACTAAACCCCACTTTAAAATAACTGAAATATTTTATCTAAGGAAACATTTTATTCTTTTAACATTTGTACCGGTAACTTATGTATATATGTTCAATAAATGATAGACACTATTGAAACATAATAAAATTGACAATTATGCACAAGGAAAACACTTCTGAATTTTACAAAGTTTGCCAATCAAAGTTTACAATTTCTTAGAAACTGACATTTTAAAAGTGTATTCAAATACAAAACACAAAAGTTTATGAAACTCTTTAAAACGTTAGAAGATACATTTTAGTAATAATTAATTGTCATAATATTGTAGCATTACTTAATTGTCATAATGTAAAAGAATGTGCTGCTTTTAGGTAAAAACAATCCTTATTTTAAGAAATAAATCCTCAAAAACAAAATATTTTTTTTACTATAAGTAATAAAGGTTGCTGAAGATACATAAATTCAGTGAAAGTTCTGGAAGTTTTCAAAATATTTTTTTTTCAAAAATTCAACATTTATAAGCACAAAACTCTGATTAAATTGTATTTCTAGATTATCAATCTAGTACTTTAAAGTATACTTTTGTAAATACAAAGAAAGAAAACAATTATGTACAAACTTGAAAACTTAAATCAAGTTATTTGAACTGGGATAATAAGAATCTTTATGAGTCCTGATCAGAGCTGCATTACTGGTACTGGTACTGGTACTGCAGTACGTACTGCAGGGATTTTGCAAGTACTGGTACTGATACTGAATTACTCTTACAAAATTTTGCTACTACTGGTACTGGTACTGCATTACTGTCTTAAAAAGTGGTACTGCTACTGCATTACCCAGTACTTTTGGTTTTGATAAAAGTTAAAAATAGCATCAATTTTTCTCATAAAATAAAGCTGTAAATTACATTAACTATATTTTATTTTTGTGAAAAAGTAAGTTATCAAATCTAAAGATAATTTGCTGCAATCTTCCTTCAAATGTTAACATAGTATTCATCATAAAAAAGCACTAAAGACTTTAAGTACAATTTAAACTAAGATGAACAGACTCAATAACTCTTTACCCTAAAATATCATTATTAAAATCTTTTATTACTTTGTATTTACTAGTAAAAGAGCAAAATAAACACTAATTAATTTCTTCTATTCTAAATAATCCCATTTCAAGTGAAAAAAGTGATATTGTTAGCACCATAAAAAGTTGTTATTTACTTTGGTATAAATTGAACAGAGGTGTGAAGGTGTGAAAGGCAACAAAAGACTGTTGTGTTTTAAATGAAAGATGTTTGCATTGTATTTATACAGTTGACTGGTTACTAAACAATTAGATATGACATGAATATATGTTGTAAATATTGTTTGTAAAAAGTATGTTAAAACTATAAAGTTGGAAATATATTATGTTAACTTTAAAGGAACTCCACTGAGGTTTATAAGCCTAAAACATAAACATTTTAATTTTTCACATAGATTAACACGAGCAGTTTAAACAAAAATATAAATAAAATATAACAAAGAAATATACAAGAAATGCATTGAAAATCATATGTTTGTGCTATTGTCAGTCAAATCTGGGTCATTTTTCACTATTATAATAATTATTCTGGAAAAATAGAGCCAGCTAATGATCTGAAATTTTACACATAAGTTATTAGGATAGATCTACGTCAAATGAAGTAATAATCTCAAAAAATTATTTCCAGTCCCGTCATTGTCAAAAAACCTCAGTGGAGTCCCTTTAAAGTAAATTATGCTTTTATTTCTTTGCTGAATAATATTTGCAATTATTTGTTTGACACTGTATTTATTCAAACTTTGATGAATATATAAAAGTAATGGTACTGATACTTAATTACTTCACTAAAAAAAGTACTGGTACTGCAGTACCGAGCTAAAATCTAGTACTGGTACTGGTAATGGTACTGCATAATTTGCCAAGTACTGGTACTGGTACTTAAGTACTACACCCTTAGTACTGATGCAGCTCTGGTCCTGATTAAAATCAGTTTCTAATTAGCACTGATTAATATCAGCTTCTAATTAACACTACGCATTAGGATCTGATGACCACCAGATGGTTGTCACCTTCTCATAACCTTTCAAACAGCCAATCATCGGCAAGCTGTCACAATTTTGAAAGCGATATGGTGTCTTATTTTGATGGCTAGAAAACCATTACTGAGTAGGTCATTTTCACAATTTCGAGAACAAACATTGTGTTGTCCAGATAGCCAGCAGGTAAACTGGCAAAACAACAATGCCCATTAAAAATTTAGTCTTTAATTTCCAGTTTATTTCACATCACTTCAATATTTTTTTTTCTATAAAAAATCAACAATACCTATGTTTACTTAAACAGAAAATGATATTTCGATACTTCGTCTTATTTCTATTCTGTAAAGGATGTTTTAATTTCATTGCTAAAAATAGCTTTCCTGGGAATTCCAAATCACAATGAAGATTAAACAAATAAGGGGGCAATCAGATCTACATGTAAGAAATAAGTAGATCTGAACTTTAGTCAGACTGGAAAGGATCTTTCTATAAAAAGTGCATGCTTTCTTAAACACTGATTGTCAGAAAATATTATCGCCCATTTTGCATACTTTATCCCGGGATTTAATATTATATACTGTTTTAATACTGTTACAGGCATATTGTTTCCTTTTTGCTTGTTCTTGTTCTTCTCCCATATGAGTATTTAAATAGAATTTTAAAAACATCATATCACATAAGTATTCATTGCAGAGTTGGTATAATAATGATTATAAAATTTGTATGCACTCAAATGTTCCACATACAGAAATACAGAAACAATGGGACTCAAACTATACACCAAATGGATGTGAATGCTTACTGTTTCATCACTGAGGTAATTTGCCTTGTTACCTATCTGTTGTGATTGGCCAGAATTTTTGAGACACACAAGTAATTTGAAACAGTGTGTTTTGGTCAAGATATGGGTATTTTACAGTGGTCTCCTTAACCCCAAGTAATTTTGAACCGTTTAATACACCTCAAAGCTTTTTAAAAAAAGGTTAATAATTTGTGCATACTGGCAACACTTCATTCAAATAAATATGTTTTTATTTATTTTTGAATTGGATTTAATTCAGAGATTTTTTTTGCAAGATTGTTTTGACATAAAGCTTTTTTATTATTCTGTTGTTTTATTGAAATTTACTGAAAGCCAGTACTCAAGGGCATTTATCACTTTCTCCATCCAATGAACGTGATTGGTCATTAACCATAAATCTTTAAATGAAAGCAACTTAAATATTTATCATAACTATAAACAAATTAAATTTCCAGACTAAAAAGGGAAAATTTCTTCTAAAATTGTAAAATACTGAGTTCTTAATAAAGTTTTTATTTTTTTTTATTCATTGTACAGAGAATTTGAAATGCCATGCAGTCAGTAAAATAAATTAATCGTTACAAGTGTTTGTAATTGATTGTTACACTTGGTATAAATAAATGAGGAATCAAATTTTCTTCATCTTGAAAAAAACGAAAAACAAGCAAAAAACACATCAGAATATTCTGTAAAATTCTGTAAATTATGATCATAGAAAAGTGTCATAAATATTCTTGGAATTTATGACATCATTAAAGCTTTTGATGACATCATCAAACTTTTTTTATTTTCAGATAGAATAGTTCAAATAGCAACAGCATCTTTTATTTCGCTAGACTATTCTAACTTGAAGTTAGCATAGTCTTGCACAAAATAATATCAAGTTTTTTACTTAAAAGTGATTGTCAAACTACTCTAACTTCACTTAGAATAGTTTTGCACTGAAAATATTATATCACCAGATAGAATATTTTCTTAAAATATGTAAAACTTAAAAATTAGTGGGAAATTTTTTTAACAGAATATGCATTGAAGGAATTTATACAAGAAAATGTCAAAAAAACATCTTCTGAAAAATATTGAGTTAGAATAGTCTTGCGCTGAGCCCTCGAATTACCATAATAACAAATCTTCGGTTGTTTGTTCAGGTGGAAACACGTGAACTTGCACGTGTCAACAATTTCATAGCACAAATGTGGTATATTGTTTGTATGGTTTTATCGAATTTTGAAATCAACGAATTTTCGGCCCCATATATTTTTTATCTGGAAATTGAAATCCACGAATTAACGACCCCACGAAATTGCCTCTTGCTGGGAAACCACGAAAATGTATGCCCTTAAATTAAAATGATTTCCTATGATGACCATAAAGACAAGTTTAAAGATAATATCTTCAATGTTTTAAAAATTCATAATATATATAGTGTATTCTTAATGGTTAATATCTCGTGCGCACGACTTAGTTAATTCGTGGCCACGACTAAATAACCCATGGCCAAGACATAGTATCTCGTGGCCACGACTTAGTAACTTGTGGCCACGACATAAGTATCTCATGGCACGACTAAGCTATCTCGTGGCCACGACTTAGCTATCTCGTAGCCACGACTTAGTAACTCGTGATCAAGACATAGTATCTCGTGGCTACGACTTAGTAACTTGTGGCCACGACATAGTATCTCGTGGCCACGTTTAATCTATCTTGTGGCCACGACTTAGCTACCTCGTAGCCACGACTTAGTAACTCGTGGCCAAGACATAGTATCTCGTGGCCACGACTAAGCTTAGATTACTTTGGGTATGTAAAAAAGATGTATAAAATAAATTTTTATCGAGTGTCACAATGTTAAAAAGCTGAATCTATTATACTAAAACATTGCT
Source organism: Ruditapes philippinarum (assembly GCF_026571515.1). NCBI lineage: Eukaryota > Metazoa > Mollusca > Bivalvia > Venerida > Veneridae > Ruditapes > Ruditapes philippinarum. The sequence goes on from NW_026858987.1 coordinate 138,425, forward strand.
TCCGGTTCTTTACCAAGTATATATAAATGGTTATTCGTATAAGTAACTCTTTACATTGACTTTAGCATTGCCGCGACGAGGTGCAACCCTTTTCACGGCATACAAATGGAAGTGATCCTGAATATGCACGTTCATTGGACAGGCTAGCTAAGTCAAACCGCGCCTGCAACATTTTCAATTTTGCCGTTTTTTGCGCGATATTTAGGGATTCTGTTTTTCTCTCCATTTTGAGTATTCCACGCTTAGTATTGCTTTATGACACTAATAGATTTTTCACAATCATTACCGTGAAGGAACAATGATTAAAGAGGAAATAAACTTCTTTACAAATACAGACAGCAATTTTACGACTTTAAAATCACTTAGAACGCAGCGAGGAAAAATCATTTGAATATTCATTTCTGTCAATGTACATCGTTTGTCAAATAGTATAAAAATGTTTTTTTCATGGTTAACATAATGCCAGAAAGAGAACGAAAAGCATGTCGTTTTGCATTTGCATCCAATTTTGAAATCTGCTTTAAACTGTAATCCTATTTTTCGACTTGGAATTGGTGCCAGAATTGACAATTGAAGAAAAAGGCAAGATTTACGCCATTAATAATTAAAATATAAACATATTAAGGTAAGATTTTGCATTCTGTACCGTGCCCCCCCCCCCCCCCCCCCCTGTTTGATGTAAACCTGACTTTTTAATTATGGCGTAGACCACACATAACGCAAGAAAACGAAATAGCTTGCCAACTGAAGTCCGCTCTAATACAAGCAACGTCTTAGGTTATGCAAAGTGTTTGATAAAACGGCATTTAAACTGACAAAGATCCAATATTTTGTGGAAGGCTTATATTTTTCCCAATAGACTGATGAATATCCAAAAGAAATTGGTACAGAAATGAAATATTAACAGCTATTTTTTCCGAATCTAGCAATATTTGTCTTGATAATGATGCCGAAAATGACATCAATGTCACTTGCAATTACTACACTGTATAACAAAATGTTGCTTAATGAGAATATCAGATTTCCATATTTATGTTCTGAAAATACTTGATTTATAATATGCAAGCAAAAGTATCAAAAATCGGTTGTCGGTACAGACGAAATATCTATCTCTCGGGTAACTGTTTAGCGAAAACTCGTAAACAGTAACCCTTGAACCAGATATTACATACTGTAGCGGCAGCCAGTGTAAGGTTCTTTTTGTCTACACCACCATTTAAGATAAGTTGCGTACTTTTAATGTCGACAATGCAGCGCTTCTTTCATGAATAAATTACATTCTTAGTATGACGTCAATTTAACGTTATGAATGAGGTCGTAAGTTCTTACGCTACTTGAGCTTAATTAGAACATCCGTTTTAGTAATTTCGGTTTCGAAAATATTTGACGTGTTATATGCAAAATTCAAACACCGAATATCGATACAGATGAAAATATCTATTTTTCGGGTAACTGTTTAGCGGAAACAAGGCACAGCCTCATAACAACCGTTAACAATTACCGTCGAGGTTGATACTCCGTTCTATACCGGCAGCCAGTTTAAGATTCGTATATTTGCCACAAAATACAGGGGATTTAGAGTGATGTTCATTATTTCAAGCTGCTGTGCATTTTTGTATAAATACTGTTTTTATAAATTTTAACTTAAAGTTTAACATTTCTACCTATGTTGAGAGTATTTGTGATTGCATGCATTGAATTTCTGTTCTTTTTTTTTATTTCGTTTCAAGATAAACAAAAAGAAAAAAAATAATATTATAACAGTGCTATTGTATGAAAACAAATGCAATTATATATAAATTAGAACATGATTTATACAAAACCTTGGGCGTTTTACTTTTTACTAATCTAAGGTATACTTCTTATAACTTTTTATGATAGTAATATAATATATCTCTCTAAAAATGTTATGATATTATTTTAGCATTAAACATGTTTTTCAGGTGGGATCGGAGCTTACAAGACACGCTAATGTATGTAATGCATTAAGTGGGAAAGACAAAAGTTTGCAAGCAATGGCTTCATATAGCCATAAACTGTCAGAAAAGAAATACAATAACTGGGTTAAAGCTCAGCTAGCTGTCTTATTTACTAAAGAAGGTGTTGAACCTTTTGTTTGTAATGAAATTCGGCAATTTCAAGAGAGAAACTTACACGATATATGTACTTCAAATGGCTTGTCAAGTGGGACTTCTTGTTCAGGTTGTTGCACAGAAAATGTTGTTCATTGTCCAACTGATAAAATATGTAAAGTAAGGCATAGGAATTGTACGTATCATCGCAATGTCGCAACACGGTACAATTCTTCTGGCTGTCCCAACAAGATATGTCATAACTTCAAAACTAAAATACAGGACGCGCATAGGTACAACGGTCCGTCGTACAAAAATAGTGATGCTACCCAGTGGTGCAGTAATTTCTGGGAAGTAGCAAAGTGCTTCATGCCCCCAGATGGATATACAGACATGGCATCTGCAACAGCAACAGACTTTAATGGTATCATCAGCGTTATTCTCAATTACAAAGATTTCCAGCTGAAAGTACGTGAAGACCTTGGTAATGACACAAATATGTTTAAAAAGGTAAACAATATTTCGATACTATTTTTGAAAAATTATGTTTAGCACTCGGAAAAAACAACGTTAGAATCAAGGTCTGAACTAAATAACTGAGATAAAAAAAACTGTAATAAATTGAGATTTTATCGAGCTATCTGGAAAACATTTAGTAACCTAAAAAGGAACAGTTTGCTAGTTAACATTATACTTAGTGTAAAAAGAGGATAGTATTTTTTTTATAAATACAGGATATATTTTCATCGAGTGGTATGAAAATAAATATTTCATAAGTAGCGGTAGACATGAGTGAAATATGGTAATTTTCATAGCGCAAGATGAAAATAAGTTCTGTATTTATAGCAAAAAAATGAACTTTATGTTAATAAATACATTTTTACATCACCGTTTGACACTTTTAAGACTTTCCCTTAAATTTTGAATATTTGCTGCAGTAAGCAGTAAGCAGAAAACAGTTTGACAAGAGGACAAAACAAAACTTATGATTAACTGCAGTGAAAATAAAAATACGCATTTTATTTCACCAATATTTCTTAATAGTTTATTTATAAGTTAAAATGCAAATATTATAGTTTGAATTTTGAAAACGAATGCTTCCAAAATGGCTGTATGATATAATTAATTTTATTTTCTTAAAAGCGAATGAAAGCATGAAATCATTAATAATAGCTGCCGGTTTCTTTTTGCCGCGCCAGTTTTTGGCAAATTCAACCCCTATTTTTATGCGCTTTAAAAAAATGAAAACTATCTTAAATTGTCATATTTACTAAATGGTTTAAAAGTTAATATGTTTTGTTTTTCTATCTTTAATACTTTTTTTGATTAAAAATGCATTGAAAGTTTGCATTTGCCATGGCAAAAAGTGTGTTTTGGCCAAATGGCATTTCGGCATTTTGCCATGGCAATAATTTGCCATGGCAAATTAGAATTGCCATGCAAGATTTTCCTACTTTGCCATGGGCAAATTTGCCATGGCAAATTATTTTTTTTTTAAAAACCTCACAAAACATTCTAAAACTTATCCTAGACATGTTATTGGTGCTATTGTTAGCTTGTTTTTTTGCAATCTCTAATGTTTTTTTCATTTGCCATGGCAAATTTTTGCCATAGAAAATGCCATGGCAAAATTCTGCCATGGCAAATTTGCCATGGCAATCCATGGCAAAAATTTGCCATGGCAAGTTCAATGGCAAAATTTGCCATGGCAAGCCCATCGGCAAATTACAAAAAGTTTGCCATGGGCAAAATATTATCAATAAAAAAAAACAACATTTTTTCTTTGATTTTTTTTTTAAATCATTAAATTGCTATCCAAAGGAAAATATTAGTCATTTTTTGTAAAATGTTTTAGTGTCATAAAAAAAATGGTCTGTGGAATGTTTAATTTTCAAATTTTATTCTGATGGTACTATATTTACCAGGATTGGCAGGAGTGTAAGAATTAAGTGGCCCATCATCAAATCATACACGGAATCAATCCTGCGCTAAACTAATCATTTGTTTAGGATATTAACCTCAATTTACAGAAGGAAATGTTCTAGTTGAAGCGAAAATGGAAAAGTTACGGCCCCTTAAAGAGTACTCATCATTTGCATTAAATCAAAACACGAGGGGACAGGGGACCTAAAAATGAACAATTTTTGTTAATTCAGTGTGGCTAGAAACACAATTCCAAATAATTTCAAAATCTTGTTTCACAGGCAGATAACCATTGCAACAGCATTATTCAATGATTTATGACATACATTGAAAAAAATTTTCTTCT